>NW_020837987.1:6411172-6422891 GCF_003676395.1 Aethalodelphis obliquidens | reverse complement strand
AGTGGCCATGGCTCACAGGCCCAGCAGCTCCGTGGCATCTCCAGGACCGGGGCACGAACCCGTGTCCCCTGCATCGGCAGGCGGACTCTCAACCACTGTGCTATCAGGGAAGCCTCTCTTATTTTTTTAATGGCTGTAAAAATGTGAAGTGAAAACCTCTCTTTCATTCCTGGTATTAGTAATTTATATTGCCTCTCTTTCTTTCTTGATTAGTCAAGCTGGTGTTTATCAATTTTGTTGATCTTTTCAAGAAATCAACTCTAAGCTTTATTAATTTTCACTTTTTTTCTTTTTCTATTTTGTTGATTTTAACTCATATTTATTATCATTTTTTTCCTTCTACTGAGAACAGTTTCTCTCTTTGAAGTGGGAGAGAAACATGAGACAAGAAACAGAGAGTTGTAATCGAGGCCAGTAGGAAGTTCCTTTGCTAGCCCAAAGATTAAAGATTAATTTGCTAGCCCAAAGGTTAAAGATTTTAATTTGCTTCCTAGGTCTCAGGCCTTTTCTCCACAGGCTATGTGCTTTTGAAGAGAGATGTGTAACATCTCGAGGGTATGTCTCTACTCTAACATACTTGGCTATTACATACAGTAATGACTTCCCCATGCCTGCTAAGCCCTCACTCACCAGGGTGATGTCTTCTTGTCCCTTCCCTTACAACCATCCAGGGCTCCTTCCCTTCATCCAATAAGGTAGTCACATCTGGTTTAGAAATGGAAGGTCCTGCTTAAAAGATAATGTGACATGAAATTATAAGCCCCAAAGTCCTTAGGTTCAGATTTGGTTAAATTTATAATAAACGATAGATCAAAATGGTACTTTATAAAGCCTAAGAGCAAAGAAATGCCAGGTAGTTGAAGAACACTCATACTAGGGTAACCTCAGGACCACAAGGAGTAGACACCAGATGCGTAAGAACAGGCCTTAAAACAATTTAAACTCATACCTCATACAAGCTCTGTTGAGAGGCAGTCTTTTGTAATAGTTGAAAACACAGAATATGGATCCAGACTGCATGGGTTCATATCCTGCCTTTGTTGCTATGTTACCTCTGCAAATTATTAACATTTTGTGCCTAAATTTTCTCATCTGAAATAAGGATAATAATAGCATATTTCTCATAGAGTTGTTGTGAGGATTAATTAATAACATACAATGCTCAGAATAGTATGTAAGTATATGCAGTTATATGTATATATACACATAATATGTGTGTATACTAGCTATTAACTTTTATTGTTATCAATTTGCTCAGAGAATAAGAAGCTTCCTCAGACATCCTCAGATTCTTATTAAGATATTCATTTAATGTTGAATGCAAAGTTCTTAGACTTTAACTTTCTACGACAAAGCAAGTAGAACTGAATATGTCTGTTATAGGAAACAGAATGCACTTACTTGAGTTTTAGATGAACTTTGTGGATCCACCTCATACTATGTAAGTTCTACAGGCTCCTCTGATTTTTAAAGAGACTCAGAATCCCTGAGTCTAGGTATTCTCTTTGCAGGTGGATTATAAAGGAGGGTTAAGCATCTACATCAATTCCGAGCCTGGTTTCTTGGAGAATGCGTCTGTTGTAAAAAACCCAGAATTCAAACCCAGCCCCTTGAATACTAAGGAAACATGGAAACAACAGAGCCTGGAAAGTCTGAAGGACCTAGCCTGCTGAACCTGAGAGTGATGAAGTGTTAAAAGGAGGGGCCTACTTCCAACCTAAAAAAGCTTGAACCATTCCTTTGGAACAGAGAGAAAAATTTTATCTAGTTTCTCAAAACATAGTCCTGATATTGACAGAAGAGAAAGCCAGTATAATTGGGGGTAAATAGCCTTACCTAGTGAGATGAAGTTGCTATAATTCTCCCACATGACATCCCTATATAAGTCCCTCTGAGCTGAGTCCAGGAATTCCCATTCTTCCTGTGAGAAGTCTATGGCCACATCTCTGAATGTCACTGAACCCTGAAAAAATAAAACTCATGGATAACTTGTGAAAATAAATGAAATATTTTTTAAATGGAAAGAGGGATCAATGATTGCATTGCAGAGAGGGAGGGAGCACACAGCAAGCAAATTTATGACATGTGTAAGGACAGTAAGAAAATTAGTATCACTGAAGCATAGTGCTACATGCCTTGAACAGTCCTGTGAGTGCAAATAAGATTAAATTTTTACCCAAAAATATCTGGAAAGGAATAAAATAACCAAAAGAAGTTCCAATTAAATGAAACAGTGCACACAAACCCTCTGCAAGTTGTATCTCCACCACAAATTCATATGAAATATGAAATATGTACTATGAAATCTCTAAGAAAATAGACTCAAGTTCACCATAAAGTCACATTTTATTATAAGCATCTTCCCTGTTACGACCAATTCTTTAGTAAATTTTTAAAAATTTGCTACATGGCAGTCCACATTTCAAATGTATTAAATCCAATCTTTTTTTCCTCTCTCTTTAGATGTCTGGATTCAATACAGTCTCAAAAATCTTCCTCAACTCTCACATTCTACTTTATCTATTACTTATGCATCTGGATGATCTTCTTACTATTTATCATCCATCATCCCTCACTGAACATCTTTCCTCATTCCTGAGTTAGAGGATACCGAATGGTAAAGGTATCACCCTGGACCAGTGGTTTTCAATGAGGAGTGATTTTACTTCCCAGAAGACATCTGGCCATGTCTGGAGACAATTTTGATAGGCACAACTAGGGTGAAGGGGTGTGAGTGTTAGAAGTGTCTAACTGGTAGAGGCCAGGGATACTGTTAAACATCCTACAATGCAGAGGACAATCCCCCACAATAAAATATTCTCTGGCTCAAAATATTAATACAGTTGAAACTTGAACAACACAGATTTGAACTGCATGGTACCAGTTATATGTATATTTTTTTCAATAGTAAATACTACAGTATTATGCAATTCTTGGTTGGTTGAATCTGTGGATGCAGAACTGCATATGATGAGGAATTCCAGATATGGAGGAACAGCATATACAGAGGGCCAGATTTTCAACTGCACAAAGGATCAGCGTCCCTAATCCCTGCGTTGTTCAAAGGTCAAGTGTAGTTCCAAGGTTGAGAAACCCTGCTCTAAACCAGCACATCCTGTAAAACTACACGATGGACTCTGCTCCTATTATCCTTCTCTCAGGGATTCCTGGAGATGATTCTTCCTCTCTGTTTGCAGTTCTGTTCCAATCACCTCCTACTCACCCCATTGCTGAAGGAGGGATCCCTCACCCTAAATGGTATGAGATGACTGAATATCTGACACCTGACAGATGAGACTGACAGCAGGTTATTAGTCACATATACTCACAGCCCGGGAGAGGAAGACACCACACATCATGCAGGGCCACACAGGGGTTGCACTCAGGAATAAGGTGAACAAGCAGGATCTGTGGGAGGCAGGCTTTATAGTAAAAAGAGGATGAGGGGTCCCTGGCCAATGCAGGAGGATGTGATGAGCTTGTTTGAATAATTCTGTGGGCTGGCAAGGAGGTGAAACCTATTAGGTTGAAGACTAAGAGGGGTTTAGCTGGTCTAGCTGATAGGGAAACTAGCCAGGTAAAGAGTCTTTTCCATTGCATGGGGGCCACATCTGGGGAGAGCAGCGAACTCTTGGTTAGGTCTGATAATATATCAAGGCAGCATATGAACTTTTAGGCCTCACAATACAAGGTCGCAATCATCTCCCTACCTTATCCACCCAATCCTAAAAGCCTTACATACCATAAGATCTCAACGCATACAAGGACTAAAACCAGCCAATACTAAATCTCATCTTATGTACTTAAAAAATTCAGGTCTGTGGAGAAGTTTGGAGTTTTCCCTATAAGCAGTCAAATAAGACCAAATTCTCTCTTTCATCAAACCACAAGATCATCAAGGAGTGTTCAAAACAGGGATCTCCCATTTAATATTAATAATCCATTCTTGAAAATCAAGACATTCTAACACTATTTTCCCACCATTTTGTGTGGGTGCCTATTTTCCCATCATTTTAAAGCAAAGAATTATACTGCATTATATATCAATTCCAACCCTCCAACTAGCTTCACATTTCCCCCAGGACAGAATTAGAGTACACGTGGGTCAGTGCACACATGATATCTCTGGCTTTAGTACTTTCACTGTCTCTTACCAAATTTCTTTTTCTCACTTGCTTTGCTTCTTTCTCTACAAGTTTCTTCAATACTTTTCCAACTTCTTAGGAACTCATTTTACAAAATGACAAAAACAGGGGTTACATGTGAAGTGCACTTTGCAAATGCGCTTCCAAGGAGAACATAATGGCAGGTCTGGCTCACACTCTGTATGATGCTCTGAGGCCTCCCTTATCACCAGCAGTACCACTTATACACATCCCCTTTAATGATATCTGCATGCATTTCAAAACATCTGCAGATGGTTCTGATGATCCAGCAATTGTATTTGGAATATAGCAAGACTTCCTACACATTGTTTTCTGTTTTAAAAAAAGTTACATTGAACTATAAAATTTCACTTACATAAAGTTCTAAAAATAGGCAACATTATTGTATGGTGTTCAAAGTCAGGATTACATTTGGTTACATTTGGACTGGGTAGGTAGAAAGTGACTGAAAGGGGGACACGTGAATGCTAGTAATATTCTCTTTCTTGACCTGAGTGCTGATAGCATAGATATACTCAATTTATGAAAATTCATTCAGCTGCACACTTCTGATTTGTGCACTATTCTCTATGTACGTTATACAGCAATACAAAGTTAAAAAAACTTTTAAAAGATGTCAAATTGTGTATCGGGGATGTCAATTTTTCCCATATAAAACTAGGCCCCAAATCACTGTAATTCAGAGAAATATGCTTTCTCTGAAGTTTAGGTATTAAAATCAAAAGCTAAAATCAAAAATGTTAACGGGGGGACATTCTGCAGAGAATACCCACATTCTTCTCAAGGTATTTCACTTTTGCTCCTTGATGACTCTTGACAGAAGATTCTGTAGATAGGAGATGGTCCACATTAGTGGTAAAAAGGGAAGGGGGCACATAGGGGACACTGGGCTATTTGTCCCTAACTCTGACAGGAATGAGAGGAACTAGAGTGGGTTCTTGGATGGAATTCTGTTAAATAGGAAGTTTCAGGATAATATTCCTTATCCTGAAACATGGCCTAGAAATTGGCAATATTTCAAAAATGAAGAAGAAACACCAACTTACATGGGCCATTGTTTCCAACTGCAAGAACCGGTCAGTCCTTTTCAAGATTTCTCTGTTGGAGAACTAGAGTCCAGATAAGCCAGATCTGGAAGAAGAAAAAGCAGCCATGAAACCAGATGTGCCTCAGAGCTCCCAAAATGACTTATGTTAGTATGAGCTTTTTTTCTCTTCCATTCCTGCTTCCAAACTACTCTTCACCGTTATACCCACATTGCTCTCATACCCAACTGGAGGAGAGTATAGGGAGTCTGAAGAAATCCAAGCCCTGACAAAACTCAGCTAAACAATAATGATCTTTGTACAGAGCCCAGATACTTTAGCGGGAAGATTTCTATCCAGTTCCCCATCTGGCAGTGTGGATCTGGTCCTGACACTGGATTCCTCAGACTTGTCCTGAGCAGCATCTCCCCTTTCCAGTACAATTTTTTCAGGGCTGAGAAAGGGCCACACCATCCACACAGAGCCTCCTATGAGCCCCAGGATCCTGCCTGAACCTCCTAAACACAAAGACTGAAAACCACACAGATCGGGCCTGGCAGCTCCTGACACTGTAAAGCTGCACTGGTCTTTCCCCAGCCCGGACAACTCACTACTCTGTTTCCCAGTCAGAACCTCTCACACCATGACGTCCTTTTCCACCCCCTCTTTCAGTAGAGGATTCATGATTGTTGCAGTTAGTCAACAACAAACATTCATTGAGAAATTTCTTGTGATGGCTGCTTTAGGTACATCACTCAGCATTGTTCTGCAAAGTAGTTCCTCTCTCCTTTCCATAGTTCAGAAAACTGATGCTCAGGGGTCAGATCATTTGCCCAGATTCAGTTATTAAGTGGCAGAGCTTTGTTTTGAGTCCACATTTCTCTAACTAAAAAGCCATCTTTCAACTTTGGTTTTTGCCTCTGAAGGGTAGAATTTCTACTTCACTGAGAGAAACCTGTGCAAGGGCAATTCACTAAAAAATAGAAATAACCTTTCAAAAGATACTAGACCTCACTCTAATTAACGAAATGTGTTTAAAGCAACCAAAAAATACCTCTTTACAGCGACTGGATTGGGAGATCTAAAAGATCTAAAGACTGATGATATTAGCAAGGTCACAGCACACTAGGTTGGTCCAAATTTAGAACTGTGTGAAACAGCATTTAAACCCCATAACGCTGTAAACCAGAAACTCCACTTCTGGGACTAAAGGAACTATTTGCACATGTACATAGAGATGTTTGCAGAGATGTGTGAACAGATTTGGTTTATAATGAATAAAAGCTGAAAATAATTAAACTGGGGAATGATTAAATAAACTGTAGTGTGGCCTCTTGCCTTCCAAGATGGCCCACACTCTGTCTATGAAGTGTGTATCTCCCTGAATAAACCTTCTTTCACTTTACTATGTCTTGCTCTTGAATTCTTGCCTGCACAAAGCCAAGAACACACACTTGGCGGCCATCCCAGGGACTCAGACATGACTTGGGATGTGATCATCCTCTCGCACCCCACTCTCTTTCCTGCAACATCTTTTCTGGCACCCAATGCAGGGCCTCAAAGGCCATAATCTTGATCCGCCTACTGGGCTATGGCTCCCCTCTGAAGGGTGGCTGGGACTCATCCTGAGCCATGTAGATTCAAGTAGCCCGTTAAGTGGCAGCTGACGTCGCCTGCAGGATCTGGCAGAGACCAGTTCTCTGGCCGTGAAGAAGCGCACTGAGGCCAAGGCTTTTCCCCCTCAGTCTTTCTCATTCTCCTATTGCTCTATCTCTTTGGACTTGAAAAGATCCACCCAGACGACCACCAAACATCCAAATTAAGACTGCGTGGCAAGTAACTGACAACTTGGTTGGGTCTAAAGAACTCCTGCCAGGGGGCTAACCTGGTGGTGCAGTGGTTGAGAATCTGCCTGCTAATGCAGGGAACACGGGTTCGAGCCCTGGTCTGGGAGGATCCCACATGCCGCGGAGCAACTAGGCCCGTGAGCCACAACTACTGAGCCTGCGCGTCTGGAGCCTGTGCTTAAGGCCGCGATAGTGAGAGGCCCGCGCACCGCGATGAAGAGGGGCCCCCGCTTGCCGCAACTAGAGAAAGCCCTCGCACAGAAACGAAGACCCAACACAGCAAAAATAAAAAAATAAATTAAAAAAAAAAACACAAAAAAACTGTAGTGCATCTATACCACTGAAAACCATGCAAAGAGTAAAAAGTGATGATGTTGCCCTAACTTTGATGAAATGGGTAAAGCCAATATGTTAAATACAAAAAATCCCAGCATGTGTGGCCTTAAACTATTTTGACAGAAAAAAAAAAATCACATGTATGCCTAGAAGGACCAGTTAAAATGTTTACAGTGGTAGCTCACAACACTCACCACCATATTAAACACAGTGTGACCCTAAAGTATGCAAATACTCCAAAGAAGGGAAAGACTTTCCCAATTCAAGTTTTCTTCCAGTCTTCTGTTGAAGAAAAAAGTTCAGGATACTCTAAAAACAGCTGTTGTTTTTCCTGAGTGGCTCTTCTTCTTTACTTCAGCGTCTAATTCATGATTTAATCATGAACCAACTCCATGATTTAATTTACCCATATGTTAGAGTACTACCTAGAAAAGGATGACGAAGTCTCTCATATCTTTTAGGCACTGATGGCAGTCTCATGGCTGCTTCCTTTCACAGCGTCCTGACAAATGGGTTTCTTTTGCTTCTGAACCAATCCTTTGGGCTAAGATGCCTATGAAGCCCTCCAACTGCTATTAGATCTTCTTGTCCTATTTTTCTAACCTTGCATGTAACATCATTAAAATAAAAATTGTAAGGCATAAATCTTACTGTATGAAATCCTCCTTTTACAGAGACCTCACAGCTATAATCTGGACATAACTTGACAGTGCTTGCTGTCATCATCTTAATATCACCCCCCTCATGATGGATTACTGAGTAAGGTGGGAAGGATTTGTTCAAGTAGATGTGATGATGAGATTTGGTATACTGTTGTAATTACTAACATAGGCTTTTCTGTCAAACTTCCAAGATATAAATCTCAGCTCTGACAGTTATTAAGTGTGTTACCTTGGATATGTTACTTAACTTTTCAGCCTTAGATTCCTCCCATATAAAATGGTGATAACTATAGATTCTATCCCAAAGCATTGTTATGAGTATTAAATAAGACACTACATATAATAACACACTAAAGTAGCAAATAAACATTTAATAAACGTCAGCTATATCACTGAAGATGAAGAATACTACATACTTCTTCCCACAGTTATTAAAGAAAATTCTCTTCTGAGCTTTCTTTTTTCTTCCACAAAAAGTTTGAGCTTCTCAGCCCCGCTCTTCCTTAGAATGCTAATAAATTTCAGAGCTTCAGACTGATAGGCAATTCCTCTTGATTAACAACAATTTACAAAGGGAGGGTATGTGGATGAAGCATACATGGCAAAATCCTCATAATTTTTGGATCTGGGTGATGAGGAAAAACATGGATCACACTTTAATAATATCAACGAAATCTACTGAGTACTTATGTATCAAGCATTATCTGAGGACCTTACATATATTAATTCACCTATTCTTAGCAACCCTACACAGTAGGTTCTATTATTATCCTCTTTTTACAGATGAAGGAACTGTGGCACAAAGAGATGAAGTAAATTGCCCCAACTTCACCCAGCTCTAAGGGTGAAGGATTAGGATTAGCACCCTGATAATTTGGCTCCATAACCCATATTGCAACTATACTAAACTGCCTGTCATAAGACCACATAAATATGTGGCCTGAAACAAACTCATGCCGTCAAAAACCTCAAACCAATTTTCAAATTTCTACTGATGTTTCCCTTCCCTCCCACTAGTAATCCCTTGTCTTGTTAACACAGAGCTCTCTGTTAAAAATCTATCACCTTACCACTCCTAAAAGCTTCAAAAGCATAAGACCCTGTCACCAATCAAACCATCTCCTATCTTTCCCTGCTTTTGACCTCAGGGCAGTGGAAAAGATCAAAACACCTAGTGTATGATTCCAACTAAACTGTAATAAATAAATCATAATAAATCACAGCCTAAAATAAAGCTCTGGGCTTCCCTGGTGGCGCGGTGGTTGGGGGTCCGCCTGCCGATGCTGGGGACACGGGTTCGTGCCCCAGTCCGGGAGGATCCCGCGTGCCGTGGAGCGGCTGTGACCGTGAGCCGTGGCCGCTGAGCCTTCACGTCCGGAGCCTGTGCTCCGCAGCGGGAGAGGCCACAGCAGTGAGAGGCCCGCGTACCATACACACAAAAAAAATAAATAAAGCTCTACAGTTAGCCTCCCTGCATGAGGTTTACCTGCAGACCATTCAAACTATTAGAAAGCAGCAGCTCACAGGTGGAATTAAATGACTGCCAAATGTTCATCTGAATAGCCACTGGAGAGGAGAGGATACCCTTGGTGGAGGTGGGGGGGACTCTACCCTCATCCTCTCCACCATTCACTGGGAAGGAAGAACAAAGTACCACGCCAATGGATAGGATATTCCGGTATTAAAGCCTAACCAACTGAAGACTACCTGTAACAATTCTGTACAGTCCAACAAAATAAGATTTATTGACTCAAGAGAGGGAGGAAATTCTACAGGAATGGCTGGAATGTGATGGAGGAGAGGGATAAGAAAAGCTCTTTTGTAAAGAGCTGAATTCCAGCTGAAGGATTCTGAAGAAGTGGGGAACCATACTTCAGTGACTGCTGCTTCTGAGGTGAGAATAGGAGCGGCAGGGATTAATTGGAGATTAAGTGCTAGAAAGTGAAGTGAGGGTAATTTAGTAACTGGGTATCCCCAGTGATAAAATAAAATCAGCAAGGCAGGTCTGGGGCAACACTGGTAAGAAAGCTATAAGCTCTCAAAAAGGGAGTCTTTATGGCATTTTACAACTGCTGCATGACTTGGGCAGAAATAATGTTTTCTATTAACTCTGCAGCTTGCTTTATCTGTCTATCCTCTCCCATCCAGATTAATGGCAGGGCCGCTTTATCTTTTTTCAGTCCGACCTGATTTTTCACTCTTTCACAGGAGAAGCAAACGTCCCCACGTCTAGAAAAAAATAAAAATTACATTTCATGGAACAAAGAGGAAACATAAACATATATATAATTATATACATATATATACACACACACACATATATAATTGTATATACATAATTATTTTCTCCTTTCTGACTCCATTCCTAAAGATCAGCAGGTTGGGGGACGGAGACGGGAATCTGGACACATTGCGCCTTTTTCGGAGCTCAGCCTGTCCAGATTAAGGACACACCCCCGCTACCACATTTGCTCCCGCCATCCACCACACACATAACCCGATGGAAGTAAGAGGGAGCCTGGGGAGAAGCTGACCCTTCTGGGTGAGAATGGCCAGAGTACAAAGACCAGGGCTGGAATACGTCTCTGAGTTCTCAAAAGCTGCCTTGGGAGGGAGCTCTGGCTAAGCTGTGGTTCTGAGAGCTGTTGTTCTGCGTCTTTTTGTTAGGGGCCTTCACTGTGAGGTTCATAAATCTAACTCGGAGCCATTCTGGGCCGCTGCATCTGTGCGGCCCTGAAGCAGGAGGACAGAGGACGGACCAGGGTGCCCAGTGTCCAGTCAGCGTCACAAACTACACAGTCACTTCAGCCCAGTGCACACAGAGGGCCGCGCCGCCCCCGCGCCGCCCCCGCGCCCATTTCCTCAATGCACAAGACCAACTCACCTCTCCGAGCCGACACCAGCAAGGAAGCCGGAAGGAAACTAGGTGCAGAGGCTTGTGGGAAATGTAGTCCCGGTAGGGAGGGCCTGGTCCTCGCCCCAACGGGCTGAGAGGAATGCGCAAGCGCAGGCGCGAGCGATTGGGGCGGGAGCGGGCGGTGGACCTCCGGACTTGGATTTTATGTATTAGTTCATAGATGGAAGGATTTTTCTCCTCTCAAAAAACTTTAGAAGTTATCTGAAAATATCTAGGCTAATCTTAAATCTCATTTTTCGAACAGCAAAATATGTATGAAGTAGGAGATACATGAAAACTGCGATTGTGGATTTGTCTATTTCTACCTTTAGTTCATTCAGTTTTTGCATCATGTATTTTGAAGCTGTTATTATAGCATACGCACATTTATGATTGTTTCTCCCCAATGAATTGACCCTTCTATTATGAAACATTTCTCTGTCTCTTGTCTTTTTTTTTTTTTTTAACATCTTTATTGGGGTATAATTTCTTTACAATGGTGTTAGTTTCTGCTTTATAACAAAGTGAATCAGTTATACATATGTTCCCATATCTCTTCCCTCTTGCGTCTCCCTCCCTCCCACCCTACCTATGCCACCCCTCCAGGCGGTCACAAAGCACCGAGCCGATATCCCTGTGCCTCTGTCTCTTGTCTTGACATCTGTTTTATCTAATATTAGTAGAGTCACTCTAGTTTGCTTGTGCTTACTGTGTGCACAAGTATATCTTGTTCTACCTTTTTCCCTTGAACCTATCTGTGATTACATTTTTTTTTTTTTTTTTTTTT
>NW_020837987.1:6396909-6411072 GCF_003676395.1 Aethalodelphis obliquidens | reverse complement strand
GCAGATAGCATGTAGTTTGGGTTTCACATTTTTTATCCAGTGTGGCAGTCTTGGGGCTTTTCACTGAAATATGTAATCAATTTATATTGATGTAATTATTAATTTGTTTGGATTTATGTTTACTGTTTTGTTGATTTCTATTTGCCACATTTTAAAAAATTAACTATTTCTCCTTTCCTGCTTTTTTTTGAGGGGGTTGATTAATTTTTTCTGGTATATTTGAATTCTGTTGGCTCTTCAGCTATACCTCTATGCATCTTGTTAGAGGTTGCTCCAGGGATTAAATATGCATCTTTAATATAGTTTACACTAGAATTAATATCATACCACTTCATGTAAAATATAAGAACCTGTAACAATATCATTTCATTTGCACTCCTCATTCTTTTTTTTTTTTGGCCACACTATGGGGCATGACGATCTTAGTTCCCCAACCAGGGATTGAACCCACACCCCATAGGGGAAGCATGGAGTCTCAACCACTGGATCACCAGGGAAGCCCCTGAACTTTTTATTCTTTGTCCTACTGTTGTCATTTCAACTACATACCTTATAAAATTCACCGTACCATGTTACATTATTTTGCTTTAAACAGTCATATATTTTAATAACATTTAGGAAAGAAAACAAATTTTATAGTTACCCACATATTTTCCATTTCTGATACTCTTCTTTCCTACCTGTTGGTCTTTCCTTTCTGTATCATCCAATGTCAATTCCCTTCAACCTGAAGAACTCCCTCTAGTGTTTTCTATACTACAGTTTTACTGGTTATGATATAAATCTTCATTTATCTGAAAATATCTTCATTTCATCTTCATTTTAAAAGGATATTTTTCTCTGGGGATAGAATTCTGAATTCACATTTTTTTCTTTAATACTTTAAAGATGTTATTCCATTGTCTTTTGGCTTTTATTGTTTCTGATTAAGTCAGCATTATTCATATTTTTGTTTCCCAATATGTTATGTATTGTTTTTTTCTATCTGCTTACAGGATTTTCTATTTATTAGATTTGGGGGATTTTGGTCATAGTTTTTGTTCTACCACATTCTATCAATCCTCTCATTCTAGGACTCTATTTACAAGTACAGTAGGTTACTTAATACTGTTCCATAAATATCTTTCTTTTTTCAATCTTTTTCCTTTTCGTACTTAGGATTGAATAATTATTACTGATCTATCATGGAGATTACTGACCATTTCTTCTGATGCCCCCCATCTGTTCTTATGCTCATTCAGTGAAATTTTTGTTTGTTTTTTCAGCTATAAAACTCTCATTCCCAATTCTATTTTATCCTTTCCATTTTTCTGCTGAAGATCCTGTCCATTTATTCATTATGACTGTATTTTCCATTAAGTCAATAAACATATTTATACTGTCTCCTAATTAATTCCAATATCTGGGTAATCTCATGTTCTATTTCCATTGGTTGCTTTTTTCCTGCTTAGGGATCACATTTTCCTGCTTTTTTGAATGAGTAGTCATTTTTGATTGTATGTTGTACATTGTGGATGCTATGTTGTTGAGAGTTCAGATTTTGTTATCTTTCTTTAAAGATTATTGATTTTTTTTATAGCAGCCAGTTAATTTACTGGCAGAACAGTCTGATCTCTTCAAGACCTATTTTAAAACTTTCTTCCCTTAGATCTAGAGTAGCCTTTGCTTAGGGCTAGCATAACCGTACTCTAAAGGTGTGGCCTTTTTAGGGTGTGAGCTGACTACTATGGTGTCCAGAAGTGTCTGTCCACTCTGAATGTTTGGAATTTCCTTTTTCCCAGCACTTCTAGAATCTTTGTGAAGCTCATAACTCCCCAGAAGCTGTTCTCTGCTAGGCTTTGTGGAGTCTCTCCCTGTACATGCACAGATTAGTATTAATTAAAAATGTAAGAAGATCCCTATGCACAGTTCTGGGACTCCTTCTTTGCAGAAAATTATTCTCTTGACTCTACCCCACTAATTCCAGCCACTTAGCATCCCCAAACTCTTAGTCTTAGGCCAAATTCTTAGCCTACTCCGCTCAGTGAGGCTCTGAGTTTACTTGAGCTATACCTCTCCATACCATACTCCAGAAAGTAGCCCCAGGCAGAAAGCAGAGACAATCATGGGCTTACTTCATGTTTTTCTCTTCTATCAGTGATCACAGTCTTGCACTGCCTATTGTCCAAAGTTTGAAAACCATTGCCTCATATATTTTGCCTAGTTTTATGATTGTTTTTGGCAAGAAACCTAGTTTGATATCAGTTACTCCATCATGGTCAGGAGGCTTTAAAATTTTTTTAATTCCTGGAATCCATACCTCTCTTTTATTTCTAGTTCACTAGGATTGTCGGTTGGAGACTGAACCAACATTCTTTGCTAGTTCACAACCTTAAGTAAGTTAATTAATTAATCTTTTAGTACATTTGACCTATCTAGCACTTAGGAATACATTGCTTTTATTACAGTGTTCATGATGTATTTGATTGGATTCAAGAAAAAGAATCTGCAGTTTCAGGCATCTCAGTGGAAAAATGAAACCGTGTCCTGCAGTGATTGTATTTTATTTTTTTAAATCTAAGATAACTGCATTTTTCTTTTACCTTAATGAGACGATTAGGCTTTTGATACCACCCTGTGTTTAGGTGTGATTTTTAAAATGTTAATACTTTCTCTTACTCACATTTAACTGAAAGAAAGTCCTTCATAATTTATTCACCAAATACTTATCATACACATAGACCAGGCTTTTTTTTTTTTTGGCCATGCTGTGTGGCGCAGCATGTGGGATCTTAGTTCCTAAGCCAGGGATCAAACCCGTGCCCCTTGCATTGGAAGCACAGAGTCTTAACCACTGGACTGCCAGGGAGATCCCAACCGGGCATTATTATGCATCAGATACATTAATTAATTAATAAGTAAAATCACACACAAAGGCCCAGTTTCTACCCTCAATGAGCTCACAACCAAGAACTAAAAAATTACCATTTTATATTTATTTATTTTTATTTTTGCCTGCATCAGGTTTTAGTTTTGGCATGCAGGATCTTCCATTGTGGCACGAAGGCTCTTCATTGTGGTGTGTGTGCTTCTTTCTAGTTGTGGTGCACAGGCTCAGTAGTTGCAGTGTGTGGGCTCTCTAGTTGTGGCACACAGGCTCTAGAGTGCATGGGCTCTATAGTTGCAGCACGTGGGCTTATTTGCCCTGCAGTATGTGGGATCTTAGTTCCCTGATCAGGGATCGAACCTACATACCCTGCATTGGAAGGCAGATTCTTAACCACTGGACCACCAGGGAAGTCCCTGAAAAATGACCATTTTAACACAATATGTTAAATACAAAATTAATCTGACAAGACTGGCTTCATCAGGACTCTTATTCACCATTTCATCAGCAGCATCTCACCTAGCTCCTGGCAAATATCAAGTGCTTAAACATATGAAAAATGAACACATGGAGACACTAGGGTATAAAAGTCTCCTTTTAAGATTTGAGTATATAGTATAGCCAATTATTGGGTGAGAATGTTTACATACACAATTCAGATATCAGTTTGTTCCATTGAGAACGGTAGATATTTCTTGACTATCAAGTTTGGAAACACTGGTAGATTCTGGGCATAAAAATTATAGAAGGAGATTATAAACATAAGGTCTAGAAACCAGTTACCCATCATTTGAATTCACAGGATGCCAATTTTTGATTTGACAATCAAATGATGGGTAAATGGTTTCTAGACCTTATGTTTGAACTGAATCTTAAAGCACAAGTATGATTTTTTCGAGAAATATATATGTTCCAACCAAAAGCATGGAGTTATATAAAAAGATAATGTTTGGAGAACTCATATTACTGATTTCAAGATTTTCTATAATGTAACAGCAGTTAAAACAGCATGGTATCAGTAAAAGAATAGATAAAATATCAGTGGTACCAAAGAGAGAGCTCAGCAATAGATCCACACAAATATAGTCAACTAATCTTTGACAAAGGAGCAAAGGAAATTCAATGGAGAAAGGATAATCTTTTCAACAAATGGTGCAAAACAACTGGATGCCCATATGCAAAAAGAACAAAAAGCAAAATAACACAAAACCTTGGTACTCAAAATGGATCATAGCCCTAAATATATAACACAAAACTATAAAACTTTTAGAAAAAAAATAAGAGAAAATCTGTGTGACCTTGGGATGGTTGATGAATTTTTAGGTACAACAACAAAAGCATGAGCCATGAAAGAAAAGATCAATAAGTTAGACCTTATTAAAAATCAAAAACATTTGTTGTGTGAAAGACACTAAGAGAATGAAAAGACAAGCCATAGACTGAAAGAAAATATTTGCAAATACATATCTAATAAAAGATTTGTATCCAGAATATATTTTTAAAATCTTAAAACTCAACAATAAGAAAATAACCCATTTGAAAAATGGGCAAAAGCTTTGAGCATATACCTCGCCAAAGAAGATATACAGGTGGCAAATAAGCATATGAAAATATTCTCAACATCATTTGTCATTAGGGAATTGCAAATTAAAACAACGAGATATCACCACTATCTTAGTTTGGGCTCCTATAACAAATTAGGATAGGGACTTCCCTGGTGGTCCAGTGGCTAAGACTCCATGCTTACAATGCAGCGGGCCCGGGTTCAATCCCTGGTCAGGGAACTAGATCCCACATGCCACAACTAAGAGTTCTCATGCCACAACTAAACATCCCACATGCCACAATAAAGATCCCGCACGTGAAAACAAAGATATCGCAGGCCGCAACTAAGACCTGGCGCAGCCAAATAAATTAATTAATTAAATATATTTTTTTAAAATAAGGGACTTCCCTGGTGGCATAGTGGTTAAGAATCCGCCTGCCAATGCAGAGGACACGGGTTCGAGCCCTGGTCCGGGAAGATCCCACATGACGTGGAGCAACTAAGCCCGTGCGCCACAACTACTGAGCCTGCACTCTAGAGCCCATGAGCCACAACTACTGAGCCCGTGTGCCACAACTACTGAAGCCCACGCGCCTAGAGCCCGTGCTCTGCAACAAGAGAAGCCACCGCAATGAGAAGCCCATGCACCACAATGAAAAGTAGCCCCTGCTTGCCGCAACTGGAGAAAGCCCATGCACAGCAATGAAGACCCAATGCAGCCAAAAATAAATAAATTAATTAATTTTTTAAAAAATTCTTAAAATAAATAAATAAAACAGCTGCTCCGTATAAAATAATAAACAAAAACCAAAACCAAATTAGGATGGACTGGGCGGCTAAAGCAACAAACACTTATTTCTCACAGTTCTGGAGGCTAGCCAGCAGATCAAGATCAAGGCATAGGCAGATTTAGTGTCTAGTGGGGGCTTGCTTCCTGGTTTGCAGGTGGTTATCTTCTTGTTTCATCTTCACATGGCAGAAAGAAGAAAGAGCTTAAGCAAGCTCTCCTGTCTTCTTATAAGGGTACTAGTCTGAAAAGGCTACATACATACATTTTATATGACATTCTGAAAAAGGCAAACTATTAAGACATTAAACAGTTCACTGATTGCCAGAGGTTTAGGGATTTGGAAGAGTTGAACATGTGAAGCACAGGGAATTTTTTAGAATGGTGAAACTATTCTGTATGTTACTGTGGTAGTGGATATATAACACTATGCATTTGTCCAAATCCATAGAACATAACAGCACAAATAGTGAAACTTAATGTTTACTCATAAAAAAAATAAATTAGGAAGTTGATCCTGAGGGATCCCAGGATGAAATTCAGACAATGACAAAAAATCCAATTCAATCCAATTGAATCCAGTTGTATTAAAAATGTATGATAGGGCTTCCCTGGTGGCGCAGTGGTTGAGAGTCCGCCTGCCGATGCAGGGGACACGGGTTCGTGCCCCGGTCCGGGAAGATCCCACGTGCCGCGGAGCAGCTAGGCCCGTGAGCCATGGCCGCTGAGCCTGCGCGTCCGGAGCCTGTGCTCCGCAAAGGGAGAGGCCACAACAGTGAGACGCTCGTGTACCGCAAAAAAAAAAAGTATGATAAACCTCACTGAAGAATATGGGGGGCGGGGAAAGCTGACTTAAGTAACTTTGGGAATGAGTAGAAACTGTAAGTCTAAAGACAAGTGTACATAAACGGTGTATGGGTAAACAATTCTGAAACCACTACATGTAAACAAATAAATAAATGGATGAAAGACAATGAAAGCCAGGTTCCTCAGTCTTGGAGTGGGAAGTTCCAGACCACCCAAGGCGGGGAGATAAGAGGGTTCTAGTCACCAATTACAATGTGTGCCACCAAGCAATTTTTGGACACCAGCTGGATGTCCTACAATTCAACCCAATTCTGACACCATTTTCCCAGAGATAGCATCAGATTCCACAGGCTGAGGGCTCAGTCTTATAAGACTGCGCACTCCTCACCACTTCAGATGCCAATTGTAAGCCCAGATTGTTACCTGTGCTTCTGACCAATTGGAAGCTAGGTTGTTACCTGTTCCTGACCAATTGGTTATGGTCTCACAACCCCTTCTTCAGGTTTGATTAATTTGCTAGAATGGCTCATAGACCTAAGGAAACCCGTTTACTTACTAGATTACCGATTTATTATGAAGGATATTAAAGGATATGAATGAACAGCCAAGTGAAGAGATATGGAGGGGAACATCCCAAAGGAGCATCTATTCTCATGGAGTTTGGGGCCGGGAACAGTGGCACATGGAAGCATTCTGGTTCCCTAACTTAGAAGCTCTCTGAACTCCCTCCTTTTGGGTTTTTATGGAGGCTTCATTATATAGGCATGATTGAACTCAATCTCCAGCTCCTCTCCCCTCCCCAGAGGTAGGATGGTAGTGAAGGAGAGGAAAAGGGGGACTGAAAGTTTCAACCTCTAATCACATGGTTGGCTCCACTGGCTACCAGATCTCATCCTTATGTGCTTTCCAAAAGTCACTTCCTTAACACAACAAAAGACACCTTTATCACTCTCATCACGTAGGAAATTTCAAGGGTTTTAGGAGCTCTGTGCCAGGAATGAGGTATAAGACCAAATATATATTTCTTATTATAACACAATATCACAGAAGGCAGAATGAACTATTTGTTACTGGATTAGAGTCAGAGAAATCAATATGAATTCATATTTAGCTTAATACATACACATATATAAATAATATAGATTTGTATATATACCTGCGTTAGTATACACAAATATGTTCTCCAGCTCTGTCTGCTGAGAGGGCCTAGAAGCAATTCCAGGAAAAATGAGCAATTCCTATGCCCAGCATTTGGTTTCTAATATCATTCAACAATGAAAGAAGTGTGAAATATGAAATAAAATGGAGTCACTAATGTCAAGGGGTTTTAAAATGGAGCCAGAAGGCCATTAGAAGGTGGACCTTATGCACATCCTCACCAGGTGGAGCCAGGTGAGGCCAAACCACAGATATTCCAAGGACTCTGCAAGAACACCTGCAACTTGTCACAGTAACGGACTTTTACCTCACTGCAGTGGTAGCCTTAGTACCCAATCATGTTTAGCCAAAACTAGCTTCTGCCTCCAACTCCAGTTAAGAGTCTGTAATGCAAACTTCCTTTCTTCACCTTTGAAAGTCCCTGACTTTTACTCCCTAGCGGGACACTTGGTTGTTACCAGAATCTACGTGCCTCAAATTGCAATTCTTCGATCCCAAATAAATGTTTTTTTGCTTGATTATTGCCTCTTAGGTTTATTTAGGTTGACAGGAACCAGAACTCCTTGGAGAAATGGCTGATTCTAAGGCTGGGCAGGAAATATACAAGATGAGCCTGCAATGTCTTGTAGCACCAGAAAATAAAGGAAGTGCTTCAAAAAACAAAATGATGGGGTATGTCAAAGGGACACAGGAGCTAACTGAAAGAGCTCACAATAGCCAAAGCTGGAACAATTTGAGAAAAACAAACAAAAACAAAAATACATAATATTGAATTATAACCCAAAGTATAAAATAAATATCAGTGAGTCCATCCTGACATAAATAAATAGTTGAATAAATAAATGGGGGAGATTGACCAAATCTCCCACATAGAAGAATTCTAAATAATTTGTGTGGATTACCCCTCCTCGAGTAGTTGAAGCATTACTTCCCACCCCTTAAGTGTGGGCTGTGCATAGTGACTTCCTTCCAAAGAGCATAGTCTGGGAAGAGGGATAAAATAACTGTAGAGTGGAGAAATCTAGCAAACACTACCTTGGCTAGGAATTCAAGGCTAATATCATCAGTGATAAGTTATGTTGATAGCATATACCTCTAATATGATGTTGTAACAGTGGCAGTTAGTGTGGTCTACCTCCCCCAAATTCAAACTCCCAGTCTAACTAGGAAAAAAACATTAGACAGTCACAACTTCAGGGACATTTTATAAAACAACTGACCAGTACTCCTCAAAACTGTCAAGGACATCAAAAGCAAGGAAACTCTGAGAAACTGTCACAGTTTTGAGGAGCATAAGGACACAGAGGAATAAATGTAATATGGTATCCTGGATAGGATTCTGGAACAGAAGGACATTAGGTAAAAACTAAGGAAATTTGACTGGAGTATGGGCTTCAGTTAATAAGTATATATAAATGTACCATAGTAGTATAAGATGTTAACAAAAGGGGAAACTGGGTGGTCATTATTCGGGAACTCTGAACTATTTTTGCAACTTTTCTGTAAATCTAAAACCATTCTAAAAGAAAACCTTATTTAAAATAAAGTAGGGACTTCCCTGGTGGTCCAGTGGTTAAGAATATGTCTTGCAAATGCAGGGGATGCCAGTTCGACCCCTGCTTGGGGAATTAATATCCCACATGCTGCAGGGCAACTAAGCTCGTACACCACAACTACTGAGCATGCGAGCCACAACTAGAGAGCCCACGCACCACAGGTACTGAGCCCACGTGCTCTGGAGCCTGCGCACAGCAATGAAAGATTCCTGAGTGCCACAACTAAGACCTGACGCAGCCCATAAATAAATAAATAAATATTTTAAAAAATAAAATAAAGTATGAGACTATAGAACAAGACAATGGGTGCAGGAAACTTGCATTAGACCTTTTAAATTAAGGAGTAACAGTGAAAAGTGAGATTTATATAACTATACTAGAGTGTTTTAAGGATCCCAATGTCAAAAAAGTGGCTGGACCTCAAGAATTTGGAACAGAACTTTAAAAACTCAATTAGGCCTCTGCCTTGCCCTCCACCACTGCCCTCCACCTCACTCCTTACCTTCTGAAACACCAGAGAAGAAAGAGTATGCATAAACCCAGATTAGGCTTTTCTAAAACCAATCTACTTTCTTGGAGATTAAACACGTGAAGTAAATAACTCAACAGCTTGACTGAATAGTAGAATTGGAGATATGTGGAACAGTAACTATAAGAATAGAAAAATCATGCTCAGAGTTTCTCCCAAAATTCTGTACAAAAGGATAAAAGTGGAAAACATGAGAGAAAATGACATGTGAAAGGCAGTGCCAGAAATTCTAATGTCTAATAGGAATTCTACAAGGAGAAACCAATAATAAGGAAGAAAGGGGAATTTTAAGAAAGAAAGGAAGACAGAGAAAACTTTTTGGAGGTGAAAAAAGACAAATTTTCAAATAAAAATTATAAAAGCTAAAATTTAAGTGCTCTTTCTTTTCTTTTCTTTTCTTTTTTTTGCAGTACGCGGGCCTCTCATTGCTGTGGCCTCTCCCGTTGCGGAGCACAGCCTCCGGACGCGCAGGCCCAATGGCCATGGCTCACGGGCCTAGCCGCTCCATGGCATGTGGGATCTTCCCGGACCAGGGCACGAACCCGTGTCCCTTGCCTCGGCAGGCGGATTCTCAACCACTGCACCACCAGGGAAGCCCTAAAGTGCTCTTTCTTTTACCAGGCCTAGTTTTAAGAATGTTACATGCATTAATTATTTTTCATAACAATCCCATCACGTGGGTACTATTTCGATCCTCATCTAACAGACACAGAAACACAGAGAGGTGAAGCGACCTGTTCAACATCACAGAGCAATTAATGGAGAAGGCAGAATGCAAACCTGCTTTCTTTGTTAATGAAACTTTTTATTTTGACATAATATCAAATGTACAGAAAAGTTGCAAGAATAGCACAAAGAATTCCTGTATACCCTTCACACAGATTCTGTAAATGCTGACATTTACTGCATTTACTTTACGATCCTATTTTTTTCTGAACACTTGGAATTTCATTCAGAAAAGTCAGTTACCCACGTAAGGCTCCTTTATCCCTAAATGCTTCAGTGTATACATCCTAAAAGCAAAGACATTCTCTCCCATAATCTCCATAATTACAATGATCAAAATTATGAAATTTACATGGATATACTTTTATTTTAATATTTACCTTATTCAAATTCACAATTGTTCCAATAAAGCTTTTACAGAAAAAAAAAATTTCTGTTCCAGGGTCATATATTACACTTGTCATGTCTCTTTTAGTCTCCTTTAACCTGAAACAATTCCTCAAGCTTTGTCCTTCTTGACCTTGACATTTTTGAAGAGCAAAGGCCAGTTATTTTGTAGAGCATTGTTCAATTTGCATTTTTCTGTGATTTCCTTATGATTAAATTCTGGTTATGCCTTTTGGCAGGAATATCACAGGAGTCGCTCTGTTCTGGAGGTACAGGATGTCATTTTGTGCCACACTGGTTATGTTAACTTTGATAACTGGTCAAGATGCTGTCTGCCAGGTTTCTTCACTGTAATGTTACTACTTTTCCCTTTGTAATTAATATTTGTGGAGAGAGACTTTACAATGGCATCAAATTCTGTTTCTCATCAAATTTTCACCCATTGGTTTTGGCATACATTGATGATTCTTACCAGAATCAAAGATTACTGTGATGGTTGATTGATGGTGATTTTCTAATTTTGCCATTCCTTCTACATTTGTAAGTTGGCATTCTAATATAAAGCATGTTTCATGGATTCTTCTTTTAGTCACTGTGTTAGTCAATGGTTTTACTCAATCTGCTACTATTATGACCTGTTTTGATGCTCAGATTGTCCAGATTTGGCCAGTGAGAACTCCTTGAGATACTGTGACTTTTTGACATATTTCAACCATTTTTTGAGTGCTTCCCTACTTTCTACCACCTCAGAATGTTCCAATCTCACCTTGTGTTTTCTCTGCTCAGTGTCTTATGCTATTTCTCCAAGGAGCCCTTGTTCCTGGGATCTGGGTGCTGGATATTCTCATTGCTATGGCGGTGTAATTGCTTCTATGTCCTCTCTGCTAGGGGGACATACATACACACACCTTTATATGAATTTCTAATTTTTTTTTTTTAAAGCATGACTTTGTAGTGATACCTCCAATTGCAATCCAACACCACAGGGTTCATCCTAGCCTCCTGCTCTCCCTATTGCAACGCCCTTCTCCAGCAACAGCAAACTTGGCTCCCATTATATTTACTTACTCCCAAGTACAGTTACTTTTTGCTTGATTCTAGAATACATGAAATAGTTCCAGAATTACTAATCTATATCACTGTGTAAATCAATCCTGCTAACAAGAGTTAATTACTTGTTTACGGGTTTTTTTTTTTCTTCTTCTGTTTTTATCCTGAGGGAATATGGTCAAATTGTCTTCAAAAGTTGCTTGCCGGGCTTCCCTGGTGGTGCAGTGGTTGACAGTCCGCCTGCCGATGCAGGGGACACAGGTTCGTGCCCCGGTCTGGGAAGATCCCACATGCCGCGGAGCGGCTAGGCCCGTGAGCCATGGCCGCTGAGCCTGCGCGTCCGGAGGCTGTGCTCCACGACAGGAGAGGCCACAACAGAGGCCCACGTAACGAAAAAAAAAAAAAAGTTGCTTGCCTAAGTCTTTTTTCCCCCTTTAGTGCGAAGGAAACTTTATTTTTTGTTTTGCTTATATTTCAACTTAGGTTCTCTTCTCTGTTATTCACTTTAAAAAAAATTGAACTATAGTTAATTTACAATATTGTGTTAGTTTCAAGTGTACAGCAAAGGGATTCAGTTATACATATATATTCTTTTTCAGATTATTTTTCGTTAGAGGTTATTATAAGATATTGAGTATAGGGACTTCCCTGGTGGTGCAGTGGTTAAGAATCCGCCTGCCAATGCAGGGGACACTAGTTTGATCCCTGGTCTGGGAAGATCCCACATGCCGTGGAGTAACTAAGCCTGTGAGCCACAACTACTGAGCCTGCATGCCACAACTACTGAAGCCCACGTGCCTAGAGCCTGTACTCCGCAACAAGAGAAGCCACCACAATGAGAAGCCCGCACACCACAACTAAGAGTAGACCCCGCTCGCTGCAACTAGAGAAAGCCTGCGCGCAGCAATGAAGACCCAACGCAGTCAAAAATAAATAAAATAAATTTATTTTTAAAAAAGATATTGAGTATAGTTCCCTGTGCTATACAGTAAATCCTTGTTGTTTATGTGTTTTATATATAGCTGTATGTTAATCCATACTCGTAATTTATCCCTCCCCACTTTCCCCTTTGGTTGTTATTGACTTCTAAAAATATTTATTTATTTATTGGCTGTGTCAGGTCTTAGTTGCAGCACGCTGGATCTTTTGCTTCAGCGCGTGGGCTGTTTGTTGTGGTGCGCGGTCTTCTCTCTAGTTGTGGCATGCGGGTTCAGCTGCCCCGCAGCATGTGGGATCTTAGTTCCCCAACCAGGGATCGAACCAGTGTCCTCTGCATTGCGAGACGGATTCTTAACCACTGGATCACCAGGGAAGTCCCTGTTACTGACTTTTAAAATTTGTAAAACATTAATATGGTCCCTAAAGTAAAAAAACACAAAAAATAAAAAATAGAATGTGTCACGTCCCTGTCCCTTTATGTACTAAAATCCCCTATGTATTTGGGTCTACTTATGGAATTCTGTTCTATTCCACTGGTCTGTTCATGCACGAGTACCACATCGTTTCGATTATAGGGACTTATTAGTATTTTTAATTATCTGGTTGGACTAGTACCACTTTGCAGCTTTTCTTTTTCAGTGTTAGCCTGGCTATACTTACATAAAACCTGTATTGCTACCACTATAGATACTGTATACACTTCAGGTGAAAAGATTAACTGAATTGTCCCCCACCAGTAATTCTCCTTCCCAGTATCTTTCTCTTCATGACCCTTACCAATATGTGAAGTTTTCTTAGTTACGTACTCACTGGTTGTCTGCTTTCCAGATCTTCCTGGAGATTGGGGATCTTGTCTTTAATATCCACTAGCATATTGAAATAGCCAGAGCACACCATGGCACCCTCCAGGTATGCATTATGCACAAGCATTTGCACGCATTTTTTTATTAGCTATTCTGGTGGGTGTACAGCCATATCACATTGTGGTTTTAACTTTTCCATTTTCTTGATAATTAACGAACATGAGCACAGTCTGATATCTTTATTGGCCATTTGGATATCCATTTTTTGGAAGTGTTTATTTTATTTTTGGCCATGCTGCACGGCCTGCAATGGAAGCATGGAGTCTTAACCACTGGACCGCCAGGGAAGTACCCCCATTTCTTATTTGGTTGTCTGTCACTTATTGATTTGTAGTGGTTCTTTATATATTCTTGGTCAAATTTATGTATTGTGAATATAGTCTCCCAGTCTGTGGCTTGCCTTTTCACTTTAATGGTGTCTTTTGATGAAAATGATTTTTAAATTTAATATAGTAAAATTTACCCTTTTTTCTCTATATGGTTAGTGCTTTTTGTGTTCTGTTTAAGAAATCTTTGCTATCCCAAGGCTAGAAAGATATTCTATGTTTTCTTCTAAAGTCTTTATCTTATCTTCTACAATTACATCATTAACACATCTGGAATTGGTTTGTGTGAAGTGTAAGATAAGAGCCAAGGTTAATTTTTTATCGATATGGATATGCAATTGATCCAGTGCTACTTATTGAAAAGAACATCACTTCCTCTGCAACCACACTGCAGAGGAACCTTTGTCATAAATCAGATGACCACATGTATGTAGGTCTGTTTCAGGGCTCTTTATTTTATTCTGTTGGTCTACTTGTTCGTTTTGCATCAGTATCATGTTGCCTTAATGACCAAAATACACCTTATCACATTAACAAATTCAAGAAGGAAAATATATCAGTGTGCCAAAAAGGCATCTGACAATATTCAGCAGGCATTTTTTTTTTTTTTTTTTTTTTTTTTT
>NW_020837987.1:6327880-6396809 GCF_003676395.1 Aethalodelphis obliquidens | reverse complement strand
CCTCTCACTGTTGTGCCCTCTCCCGTTGCAGAGCACAGGCTCCGGACGTGCAGGCTCAGCGTCCATGGCTCACGGGCCTAGCCGCTCTGCGGCATGTGGGATCTTCCTGGACCGGGGCACGAAGCCACGTCCCCTGCCTTGGCAGGTGGACTCTCAACCACTGCGCCACCAGGGAAGCCCCAGCAGGCATTTTTAATTAAAAAAAAAAAAAGTTAAATAGGGACTGAAGGAAACAAGTGAACCACACAAGGTCTGTTTACCTCAAACACAGAGCAAACATTACACTAAGTGATTTCCATTATGTTGGGAAAAACAACTAGATGCCCTCTATCACCACTAATCCTAAGTCTTGTTCTGGAAATTATTTCTGTTAGAGTAAGAATAATAAAATAATCACTATATTCAGGAAAAAATCATATCTATTTGTAGTTGACATAACTGATTACCTAAAAAATCAAGAGTCTAGTAAAAAATGAATTTTAAAGGTTATTGGGTAATAATGAAAGCAATGATTGTATCCATATTTAAAATTTTAATATGACAATATCACAATAAAAACAAATAAGCCACAGTCTGGGAGAAGGTGAGTCCGTCATAATACTAGGTAAAGGATTACTATCTAGAATGTTATTTTTAAGAATCCCACTATTTTTATATGAATGTTTTTAAAAAAAGGAACATGGGCAATACATATGAATTGGCAAGCTATAGTATTTAGCAATAAACATATGTGAAAAGATGCTCAACTCATTATTTACCAGGAAAATATTAAAGCACATACCAGAAGTGGGGATATAAGGAAATAATATTTCACTGGTTGAAGGGGTTGTAAATTGGTACCATAAGGATGTTCTCCTTTTCTACAGCAATATCTAGCGAGGTTGAACATGAACATAGCCTCTGACTTACCAATCTCACCTTTTGATAAATACCTCAGGGAAACCCTTGTTATGTATAGCAAGAAACTCAGATATTCAACAAGATATTTTTCAGTGAGAAATTATATATAACCTAAATATTGACCAATAAAAGGCCTCAATACATATGGTGTATTTATATAAAGAAAAGGACTAGGGGTTTTCTATTCTACTGAAAAGAACCATGTTAAATCCAAAAAAAAGCAAGCAGCTGGTTGGACAGCATGCTGAGCTGCTTGCCTTGCTAGATAACCATACACCTGCCACAATGCTGACATTTCCATTCTTGAAGCCTCTCCTTTTGGTTAGGGCAACATCTGCCAAAGTGGAATTACACCTACAATAAGTATTGGGAATGGGAGTTCTATAGCAAAGTATGAGATACATTGAGTTAGATAAAATGAAAGATTTTTGATAGTCTTTTGATAGGCACTTAATGTGATTTTTTTCTTCCAAGAAATATAGAATATAGAGCTTGCATGCTTGTTTGACCACAAAATCATTTTCTTCAAGAACCATTAAGTACTGGTGTTTTGTGGAACATACTTTAAGAAATTTTGAGTTAATGTACTGTCCCCAAAAGACTTCAGTTAACAAGAAAATGTTACCAGGGTGAAGAAACACATAATAGCACTTAAAATGCTCATTGTGTATGTTATATTTTTGTGTAAACACTGTGTAATGTCCACAAATTAAAAGCAATTTGAAATCATGAGTGGAAGAGATTTATTATTCTAGATGGTGACTGATTATTCAATGACATCTGCCCAATCTGCCCACTCTGAGCAAAATGGACTTAGAGGTACAAGTCAGTGTATGACAGTGACATTCATTTGGTTGAAAATAAAGTGCTGTGGCAATACTTGTTTTTCTTTTGTAGAAGGTAATAACTTTTAAGTATTGAATGCCTATTTTTCAAATAATCTTTCATTCCTTTTATAAAATTGATGAAGCTAAAATAAACGAGAAAAAGAAGAGAAACAAATGAAAGAAATTATTGGTGCAGGATCACATCATTTTTCCCAACACTGTTACACCGCTCAAGTTAGAAAACCTAAATGCCTAACTAAATCACAAAAGGTAAGGCCCTGGGTATTCCTGGTAAATCATTTTATGTTTTATAACTGTTTTATTAGACTACTGAGTTCAACTTACTGAACTTTACTTGGAATGTCTGCATGTATCTTAAATGATACTGGTCTAGATTTTGCTGTTTAGGGATTACCCTCGTCTAAAATTTTATTATTGGGATATCTGCCTTATAGAATGATCCTGCAAAATTTTGTTAGAAGTTATCTATTCTTTAAAATTTTATTGCCTGAAAAACTATCGATTCTAGTTTTTAAAAAAACAAGAACATAACTCCATTTAAATTTCCTTTGTTTACAGATCTCATACATTATAAAACTATAAATTATAAAATCTATAAATTATAAATTGTTTCAAATATAAAATAAAATATAAAATCTATAGATTGTTCAGGCTTTCTATAGTCTCTTGAGTCAACTCTGATCATTTTGGTTTCTCTAGATAGCTCATTCTCTATATTTTTATACATACTGAAATATATGTATATAGTAACACATAAATTTTAAAACTTTTAAATCTCTTTGATATATGTACCTATTTCACCATTCCCATACATAAAGCTGTAATTGAATCAACTTTTGTCGTTCAATAATAACTGCTGATTCTATATTAATGGTCTTTTCAAAGAGAATATTCTTGGATAAAATCTACTACTTTATTAACTATTCTTTTACTTTTTTAAAAAAAATTTATTTTTAAATTTATTTTTGGCTGCATTGGGTCTTTGTTGCTGCATGTGGGCTTTCTCTAGTTTCAGTGAGCAGGGGCCACTCTTAGTTGCAGTGTGTGGGCTTCTCATTGTAGTGGCTTCTCTTGTTGCGGAGTACAGGCTCTATGTATGCAGGCTTCAGTAGTTGCGGCACACGGGCTCAGTAGTTGTGGCTTGCGGGCTCTAGAGTGCAGGCTCAGTAGTTGTGGCTAAGTAGTTGGGCTTAGTTGCTCCGCAGCATGTGGGATCTTCCCAGACCAGGGCTCGAAGCCATGTCCCCTGCACTGGCAGGTGGATTCTTAACCACTGCACCACCAGGGAAGTCCCTCTTCTACTTTTTAAAAATTGTACTTTTACTTTTATTGTATGAATTACTTCCTGCTATTTACCTTAATTTAAAAAAAAAAATGGGGCTTCGCTGGTGGCGCAGAGGTTAAGAATCCGCCTGGCAATGCAGGGAACAGGGGTTTGAGCCCTGGTCTGGGAAGATCCCACATGCCAGGGAGCAACGAAGCCCATGCGCCACAACTACTGAGCCTGCACTCTAGAGCCATCGAGCCACAACTACTGAAGCCCACACGTCTAGAGCCCATGCTCCACAACAAGAGAAGCCACCGCAATGAGAGACCCGCACACCACAACAAAGAGTGGGCCCCACTCGCCGCAACTAGAAAAAGCCCGCGCGCAGCAACAAGACCCAACGCAGCCAAAAATAAATTAAATAAATAAATAAATGTTTTCTGGGAATTCCCTGGCAGTCCAGTAGTTAGGACTTCATGCTTTCACTGCTGAGAGCCCTTGTAAAAAACATGTTTTCTGGCTTATGTTAATGCTTTTTTTCCCCAACACTTTTGCCAACTGCCTGCTATGTGACAGGCACGGTATGTGTGGTAACAGTCGTGAACTAACCGCTCAATCCAGGTTTTCTAAATGCATTAAGGTTGTTAATTTCCTACAACGTAGAGCTTTGGTGGCTTCTCACAAATTTTTTTAAAAATTTATTTATTTAATTATTTTTGGCTGCATTGGGTCTTTGTTGCTATGCACGGGCTTTCTCTAGTTGCGGTGAGCGGGGGCTTCTCATTGCGGTGGCTTCTCTTGTTGCAGAGCACAGGGTCTAGGCGCCCAGGCTTCAGGAGTTGTGGCTCATGGGCTCTGGAGCGCAGGCTCAGTAGTTGTGGCACATGGGCTTAGTTGCTCCGCGGCATGTGGAATCTTCCTGGACCAGGGCTTGAACCCGAGTCCCCTGCATTGGCAGGTGGATTCTTAACCACTGCACCACCAGGGAAGCCCTTCCCACAAATTTTTATCTGTAGGGATCAAATTATCATTTATCACTAAGTAGTCTAAAATTTCAGATTTTCCACTTAAACAAAAACTTTATTATGGAAGTTTTCAAATATATGCAAAGTAGTAAGAATAGCACAGTGAACCCTATGTACCCATTACCCGGCTTCAACGATTTACAGCATTTTTCTGATCTTGTTTCATCTATCCTTCCCATTTTTTCTTTAGTATTATAAAGCAAATCATACATATAATTTCATCCTTGAATACTTCAGTATGACTCTCTAATGCATAAGGATTTATACACACACCCACTCCCATGCCATCATCATGCCTAACAAATGAATAATACTTATTTAATATAATTTAATACCCATTCCAGGTTTACTTTTTCACAATAATGTAAAAAGTTGTCTTTTTTTTATTTGTCCAAATCAGGATTGTATTGCCTGTATTTTCTTATTTTCTGTATTCTTGATGCTCTGGCATTTGGAACTTGATCTTGGAGAGACTACCGCTTCTAGGGCTAGCAAATTCCTTGACAAAGGACCCTCCTGGCAAGCATGACGTTGATATACAAACCAACCAATCCAAAGTCCACACCCCTTTATCAAACATCTCCTTTATCAAACTCTCATACACCAAGCCATTACTTCTCCTGCCCTAAATCACCCCAGGGCCAGGTACTGGACAACTGAGGACCACCACTGGAGCTCAGAGCCCACAAAATTATTCAAGCTACCCAGTCTTAAACTTGCTCAGTGTACCTACCTGGCATCACGTCACCCATTCCTTCCTGGGAAAACTCCAGTAAAGGTTCTGAGTCATGCTCTGCCCTCTTCCGCCTTCTGCCTCCTAACAGGACTAGGCGCTCCTTCCATGTTCTCCTACGTATACTTGGTTCCTCCTGTTTGCAGAAATCTTCGCGTATAAGCGTCTTCCTTCATGATAATCATTTCCATGTCTTCGTGACTTATCAAACCTGATTAAAGCAAATCCTGGGTACATTTTAACACAAGCATCTCAATACATTCCATACACTGTATTTAATTAATATGTCTCAAGTCTCTTTTAATTTGTAAAATTTTGTTTTTATTAACTTAACATATATTGGTTAAGAAACCAGGCCTTAAAAAAAAAAAAAAAGAAACTAAGCCTTTTATTTTGTGGAATTTCCCACATTCTGGATTTGGCTGTTTGCTTCTTTGTGTCATGAATTTGTTCATTTATTTCCCAAGTTTCCTGTAAACTGGTATGTTTAGAGACTAAATTACACTTCTTTTTTTTTTTTTTGTGGTACGCGGGCCTCTCACGGTTGTGGCCTCTCTCGTTGTGGAGCACAGGCTCCGGACGCGCAGGCTCAGCAGCCATGGCTCACGGGCCCAGCGGCTCCACGGCATGTGGGATCCTCCCGGATGGGGGCATGAACCCGTGCCCCCTGCATTGGCAGGCGGACTCTCAACCACTGCGCCACCAGGGAAGCCCTAAATTACACTTCTGAATCAATATTTTGGACAAGAATACTCCACAGGTAGTATACATCCATGGCATTACATCAAGAAGCACACAGCCTTGCTGATTTAATTTAGAGATGTTACTATAGGTTAACGGGTTGTCATTCTGCTCTGTCCTTTAAAACCTTCGAATAATCTCTCACCTAATGGTTTTCACATCCACTGATACCATCAAGATCCATTATTTCATTAAAAAAAGTGTCACTTTTTGGATTCTATCATTCCTTTGACCTTTATTAGCTAGAATTCTCTAATAATAAAGAACTTTCCTTCACCAACTTTTGGTTGTCTTGAAATATAGTTCATAGAGGAAAGGCAGGTTAAATGCTCCATTTTCCCCCTTTATTTATTAATAAATGCTCTAATGTGCTCTGTAGCTGACCAATGCATCTTGTTAGAAAAAAAAGAAGCTATCACAGGCTACAGTAATCATGATAAAAGGACACAGGATCCAAATTGAGGGGATTCCCACTGGCCAAATATAGGACAATTTGAGCATTTTTTAAAAAGGCTACAATGGATTTTTAAAAATTGATTCTAGACTTATAATATAGGTGATTTTTAATTTCCAAATAGTTTCTTTTTATCTTATTCTTTGTTAATTTTATTTACTTAACTGAAGTATAGTTGACTTACAATATTGTGTTAGTTTTAGGTGTACAGCACAGTGATTTGGTTACATATACACATGTATATGTATATACAAACATACGGTGTATATATATATATATATATATATATATACACATTCATACATACAGTGAATATATATACATATATTCTTTAAAAAAATTATTTTCCATTATAGGTTATTACAAGATATTGAATATAGTGCCCAATGCTATACAGTAAATCCTTATTGTTTATCTATGTTATATATGGTAGTATGTTATCTGTTAATACCATACTCCTAATTTAAATTATCCCCCCCACTTCCCCTTTCATAACCATGTTTGTTTTCTATGTCTGTGAGTCTGTTTCTGTTTTGTATATAAGTTCATTGGTACTATTTTTAGTTTCCACATACAAGTGATACAATATTTGTCTTATTCTGTCTGACTTACTTCACTTAGTATGACAATCTCTAGGTCCATCCATCCTCTGTTAATTTTAAATCAAATTTATACAGAGGTCAGAGAGTATAGATTGTAGAATATATTTTTTTTATGAAAAAATTGAAAAAGGATCTTTCACTATTTTAATAAGAGTAAGTTATCTGCCATTCAATAATGGATGAGTGTTGGTGGAAGGCATTTCTATATTCACTGCGCCCGTAGTCATTCATATGGATTTTCAAGAGAGCAATATTAATGATGATAATAGTAAAACAATAATTAGTAGCTTAAAACAACAACCATTTAATTGTATCTCATGATTTTGTGGGTCAAGAATTTGGGCAGGGGCTCAGTTGGTGGATTTTTCTGTTCTACATGGCATCAACTGAGGTTATTCACTGGCATTGAGTTGATGGCTGGTTTGGAGGATCCAAAACTATTTCACTCAGATGTCTGGTGTTTTCATGGGCAATCTGGAAGACTGGGCACAGCAGAGTGCCTCTCCTTCTCTATGTAGTCTCAGGGCCTTTCCATGTGGTCTCTTCAGCAGAGTAGCCAGACTTTTTAACATAACAGTTCAGGTCTGAACTTGAGAGAGTATTCCAAGAGATGAGGCAAAATCTACCAGTAAAGTCTGGGTCCAGAAATTAGCACAGCAGTACTTCTGCTATTCTACTGATCAAAGTAGTCACAGTCTGCCCAGATTCAAAGGGAAAGGATGTGGATTCCACATCTTGATGGGTGGAATACCAAAGAATCTGCAGTAATCTTTATTCTGCCACAGTATTATAATTTTATATATCAAGAACTTATAGCATCAAGCAGTTAAACATCCTGTTCAATATAACACAGGTAGGAAAGTGATGGGCTAGAAATGATGATAAGTGTCTTTCCCACATTTGTTATATTAATAGGATTAGTTTCTAGAATGAATGTGAAGATTCTCAGGTCTGAGTGATGGTGGAATATATTAAATTAACACATTCTTTATGATATAAACCCCGTTATGCCAAGTCAGGTGCATGGAGGAAGCAAAAGGAACTAATTACTACATTCATAGACTAAAAAGTCTTTCTTATATTTTTACATTATGAATTTTCAGATGATGGGTAAGGTGTGAATGTTGTCTAAAGGCCTTCTTACATTCCTTACATTCATAGGGTTTCTCACCAGAATGAATTCTCAGATGCTGAATAAGAGATGAATTAAGCCTAAAGGCCTTCCTACATTCCTTACATTCAAAGGGTTTTTCACCAGTATGAATGCTCTGATGTAGAGTAAGTTTTTGGCGCAATCTAAAGGCCTTCCCGCATTCCTTACATTTATACGGTTTCTCACCAATATGAATACTCTGATGTTGTGTAAGTTGTGAGAGTAGTCTAAAGGCCTTACCACATTCCTTACAGTCATAGGGTTTAACACCAATATGAATACTCTGGTGTGAAATAAGTTGTGAGTAACGACTAAAGGCCTTCCAGCATTCCTTACATTCATAAGGCTTCTCACCAGTATGAATTCTGTGATGTAGAATAAGATGATAACCACGACTAAAAGTCTTTCCACATTCCTTACATTCATAGGGTTTCTCACCAGTATGAATTCTCTGGTGGAGTGTCAGTTGCTGTCGTACTCTAAAGGCCTTCCCACATTCTTTACATTCATAGGGTTTCTCACCCGTATGAAGTTTGTGATGTACCCTAAGGCCAGAGCCACACAAAAAGGCCTTCCCACATTCTTTACATTCATAGAGTTTGTCAGCAATATTAAGCTTCTGATGTCGAGTAAGGTGTGCATACTGTCTAAAGGCCTTCCCACATTCTGTACATACATAGGGTTTCTCACCAGTATGAATCCTCTGATGTAGAGTAAGTTGTCCACGAACTCTGAAGGCTTTCCCACATTCTTTACATTCATAGGGTTTCTCACCAATATGAATTTTTTGATGTACTCTAAGGTCTGGGCCACATATGAAAGATTCTCCACATTCCTTACATTCATAGAGTTTTTCACCAGAATGAAGTCTCTGATGTCGAGTAAGATGTGCCGTCTGTCTAAAGGCCATCCCACACTCCTTACATTCATAAGGTTTCTCACCAGTATGAATTCTGTGATGAAAGGTAAGTTGTTGGCGTACTCTAAAGGCCTTCCCACATTCCTTACATTCATAGGGTTTCTCGACAAAATGAAGTCTCTGATGTGAAGAAAAAGATGAGTATTTTTGGTAAGAGGACACTTTTTGAGATGTAATTTTCACTTGATTGAAATATTCCTCTTGTCCTTCAAATTTTCTTTTGGACTCCCAATCATTTTTTAAAATGAGTCTGTTAAGGCCATGGTTTTTAATTCTCTCCATTACCTTCCACTGGGATAAGTTTATTTCATGAATGTCATTTTCTGAAGATAACTTCTTGGTCTCGTAGTTGGTCTCCAAATCTGAAAGAAAACAAGAGAGCAAACATGTAGTTCTCTTTTTCTAAAAGAAGTAAAATTTCTACAGTAGAAGTAAAAGACAACCAAAGTACTACCCAATGAAATTCTAAAAATAGTTACATAATTAAAAAAAGCAAAAGGCAACACCAGGAAAATGAGAGTTCATGAAGGAAAATGAGATTAGTGACTAAGTAAATATTTTAAGTCAGTGGTTCTCAAACTGAAACATGAATCAGAATCACAAGGGAGCTTGTTACAAATACTATGATTTACATACCACCTAAACCACTTGGATCAGATTCTACAGTCCTGGGCAGTCCTATATTTAATATCCTCCATACGATGATTTTGATGGAAATGAAAGGTTGGGAATTCATGCTTAAATTCTTTCAACAATTTCTCTTTATTCTTAGAATAAAATCAAACTTGTTAAAAGGCCTCTGCTTACCTATAACGCACCATCTCAAACCACTGTTCTCTTTACTGCTACTTGGAGAGGCCTCTTTTCAGATATTAGAACATGTTCCCACTTACTTCCATTGGACTTTTCAGTCTGCTCTATTTCCCCACAAATCTGTTTGGGCTCTTTGCATGTCTGGCTCCTTCTCACTCTGAGGTCTTAGATTAAGTTACTTACTCTACAGCTGAATCTACTGACAGTACTTAAAGCTATGTGCTTATTATACAGTTGACCCTTGAACAACATGGGTTTGAACTGTGCAGATCCACTATATATGGACTTTTTTCAATAAATATACAAACATATATGTGTAGAACATCGTGTGCAAGACTTGTATTGAAGTGGATAACCTATCCTTACATAGGCATAAGGTGAGTGATATTTAGTATAAAATTAATAATGTGTTAGCTTTCTTACTGTTTTACAACTTTGCTTTCAAAGAATTACATTACTATATAGTGTGCTTCTGTCTCTTGTGACTGGATAAACTGCATATCAGCCTATCATCACAGGTAAGTGGTTTTTTAAAACATGTAACAATGTTTCCAATACTGTTTTATAAATGTGACTGTAATATTGTATGCCATAAAAGTTTTATGCTGATTCACTCATTACTGTATAGGCTAGGCTACTGTGAAACATTCATATCAATTACACTAGGTTACCGTAAAGCAATCATATTGCTGCTTCTTCATTACCAATGCATAAGTCATTATATCTGTAAATAAATATAAAATTTTTTCACATTATCTTTTCATTTCTGATGTCCAGTGTTAGTAACACATATAATATGTAATGTGTTTATCATATAGGACAATACTGATGTAGGTACTGACAGAAAATTTATCTTATAAACAGACAACATAAACTTATGGTATCAATAAATACAGTACAGTACTGTAAATGTATTTTCTCTTCCCTGTGATTTTCTTAATAACATTTTCTTTTCTCTAGCTAACTTTATTATAAGAATACAGTATATAATATATATAACATATGTGTTAATCGACTATTTATGTTATTGGTAAGGCTTCCAGGTCAACAATAGGCTAATAAGTAGCTAAGTGTTGGGGGAGTCAAAAGTTATATGTGGGGACTTCCCTGGTGGTCCAGTGGTAAAGAATCTGCCTTCCAACGCAGGGGACACAGGTTCAATCCCTGGTCAGGGAACTAAGATCCCACATGCCACGTGGCAACTAAGCCCATGTGCCACAACTACTGAGCTCATGCACCTCAAAAAGAGAGCCTGCATGCCACAAACTACAGAGCCCACGTGCTCTGGAGCCCATGCGCCACAACTAGAGAGAGAAAACCCCCATGCCACAGCTAGAGAGAAGCCCTCATGCCACAAAGAAGACCCAACGAAGCCAAAAAAATAGAAATAAAATAAATAAATAAAATAAATAAATATATTTTTTAAAGTTGTATGTGGATTTTTGCATATGCTGGGGGGGCAACACCTTAAACCCTGTGTTGTTCAATGGTTAACTGTATATCTGCATAGTTATTATACATATATTACATACAACATAGAGCTATATTGAAATTATCTATTTATTAATTTTTCCAATTGTTATTCTGCTTATTTTCTTACCCCTAAACCTCATTAAGGGCAGAAACAATCCCTGCTTTATTCTCCATTCAATAATAAATCCAGAGCACAAAATAGATTTCACTCATTTAATTCCTATACTTATATATTTATTCTGAATATATTTCTCGGCCTCTAACCTCTCACATCTTACTACAATGATTAAATATCTCCTTTATTCATTCAAGCTAGCCCAGCTGACTATATAAATGAAAAATGGTGGTTGTATTTTCCTGTACATCCTTCCGTTTTTTATACCCTTATTTATGCAGTATTCTCTACATTGCCATTCCCTCCTTCACATAGCTATGGGTTGCTCTTTGTTTGTCTCCACATCACAACAAAGACACTGAGAAACTCTTACGTACTTCAGTTTTGTTCCTTCATCCCCTTATTCTGGTCTCCTCCCTTCCGTCCCCTCAGAGGCAAGACCATTCCTTATTTCCTAGAAATGTGACTTTCAGACAGGAAAATATGTTTATACCTTATTGAAGTTTATGAAATCCTTAGCAAAAAAAAAAAAAAAAGACGTAATTTGTAAGTAACTCACTAATAGGGTCAAAGGGTTTTGCAGTAACTTGAGTGTGAAGAACTTGCTAACAAAGATCATGATAGATGTAAATCAGAGGATGGTAAGCCAGGAGGAGAAATAGCCAGAGGGGAATTTAAGTGCTGAATGAGCTGTGTATGAGAGAGAAAAATGATGATGTTTTCAAGTATTATAATATAGTCTGTATAAGAAAACTGAAATCATATAGGTTCTACTAAAACTGGGAATTAATAATAACAACAAAAAAGTAAATCCACTTGGAATTTTAGAAGTCTATCTTAAATAACTCTTAGATCAATAGAGAAATAAGATCCCAAATGGTATTTGTTTAAAAAAAACAATAGTAACAACAACAAAAAAAACTACATTAAATTACCTGTAAAACTATAACCACAGTGCGTAGAAGAAAATTCAAAAACTTAAATACATGGGACTTCCCTGGTGGCGCAGTGGTTAAGAATCCACGTGCTAATGCAGGGGACACGGGATCGATCCCTGGTCCGGGAAGATCCCACATGCCACAGAGCAACTAAGCCCATGCGCCACAACTACTGAGCCTGCACTCTGGAGCCTGAGAGCCACAACTACTGAAGCCTGCATGCCTAGAACCCGTGCTCTGCAACAAGAGAAGCCACTGCAATGAGAAGCCTGTGCACTGCAATGAAGAGTAGCCCCCTCTCACCGCAACTAGAGAAAGCCTGTGCACAGCAATGAAGACCCAATGCAGCCAAAAATAAATAAATAAATAAATTTATTTAAAAAAATATCTTAATACATACAGCAAAAAAATGAAAGAAAAAATTAACTAAAAATCCCACTCAAAAATATTAGAAAAGCAAGCTGAAGCAAAGCAGAAAAAAGAAATTAACTATATAAAAGCAGAATTAGAATAGTTAGAAAACAGAAAAAAAGAACTAACACACAAAGTAAAACCAGATTCTTTTTTTATAAATGAATCAGCAAAACAGATAACCATTAGTTAATATAATAAAAATAGCAATAAATAAATAAATAAATAAAAATAGCAAGAACACACAAACGTAGAAATTTAAAAATGGCAAAGTGAAAATAATCATGATTAAATACAGAACATAGTTGGAAGAAGAATTACTTTGCCAATAAGTTTTAAAACACAGCTAAAATGAATAATTTTCTAAGAAAATATAATTTACCAAAACTGACCACAAAAGAGATACAATGTTTCAACAGATTAATTTCCATAAGGCAAACAGAGATTGTAGTCAGACTTACCATCTCCTTCTTCAAGGAAAAAGCTTAAAAAGGTTATTAAAGCTTTAAAGAACAGACCATACAAATTCTGTTTAGACTGAGAACTAGGAAAAAGGAGGACCTCCAAACTATTTTCATGATGTAATAATATCATACTAAATCCTGCTCATGAAAAGAAAACTACACACCAGTTTTCTGAAAACTGATGTAAAAATTCTAAGCATCTAATAAAACAGTGTGTCAAAAGACCCAGTGTTGTTTATTCAAAGAATGTTAAAGAGGTCCAGTATGGGGAAATCTATTAAGATAATTCAACTCATTTAATACAGCTGAGGAAAGGGAAAAATAAAAATCACATGATCGGGGACTTCCCTGGTGGTCCAGTGGCTAAGACTCTGCGCTTCTTATGCAGGGGGCCCAGGTTCTATCCCTGGTCAAGGAACTAGATCCCACATGCCGCAACTAAAGATCCTGCACGTGTCAACGAAGATCCTGCATGCCACAACTAGGACCTGGCATAGCCAAATAAATATATTTTTAAAAATATTTATTTGGCTGTGCTGGGTCTTAGTTGTGGCTCACTGGCTCCTTACTTGAGGCATGTGAACTCTTAGTTGTGGCATGCATGCGGGATCTAGTTCCCAAACCAGGAATAGAACCTGGGACCCCTGCATTGGGAGCTTGGAGTCTTAACCATTGCACCACCAGGGAAGTCCCAATATTTTTTTTTTAATTCACATGATCAACTCCATAGACTCTGAAAAGGCAAATAAAAAAGGGACACATACCTGAGTTTTCAAAAAAGCTCAATAAAGGAGGAATAATTACCTCCCTAAAATGATAAAATATATAATACCTTAACAAAAAGACAGCTTTGGAGTTATTAGTCAAGACACTTAAATATCAGAAAAAAATGAGTGGTAGTCTTAAGAATTTAAAAGAAGAGATAAAACTGTATTTTCAGATGATAATTCATAATTGGAAATTTTAAGAGGTTTAAATAATATAAATAACAGAATTTAATAAGGTAGGAGGATATAAAAAACAACTAATAGCCTTTATACATACATTTAATAATAAAATATGATGGAGAAAAAAAAGATTCCAGTCACAACAGTTTCAAGAGTAAACTTAAAATATATATATAACCTTTATGAAGAAAACACTGAAACACTCATGAAGCATCTGGCATTAGATTTTCTAAAGATATCATACACGAAATCACAAGAGGGAGATTACTCTGCACAAGGGGACAGCGGTCTATCAAGGGTGTTCATGCTGATAAGCTGAGCAGGTATGGAGACAATGGCAAACAACAAGGCAAATTCTGTATTCAAAGTAGCCAGGTATATCGAATCCTGCAGATTATCACCACTGGGCCAGATAGCAACTTCTGCTGTCTGCCTGCAGAGTAGGCAACAGATATGAGGGCTAGGGCATGAGAGACAGGCCAGTGGCTTGTCACGTCCAGGGGATATGGCCCCCTCCACAGGCCCAGTTGACAAAGCACTCCTATCTCACAAGAGTTAACTGTGTTTGTTCCAAACAAATTTAGGCCAGTCTCACATTTTCCTGAAAGTACCCAATTTAATTAAACAATATGTAAACTTATAAGTAACTATGAGAAGAGATTGGTTCTATGAAAGTGAAATTGAATACGTTGGAAAAACTGGTTGTAAATACATTGTTAAAAATCATGGCTAACAGGGATATCCCTGGCGGTCCACTGGTTAAGACTCCGTGCTCACAATGCAGGGAGTACAGATTTAATTCCTGGTTGGGGAACTAAGATCCTGCATGCCACATAGCACAGCCAGAAAAACAAAAAACAAAACATGGCTAACAAAAACTAAGTGTGGGAGGGACAACAGTAAAAGATGGGGAAAACATAATAATCAAGAAGTGTTCTGTACTTGTTGCAAATTTTGTTCTTGTTCTACTTAAAAAATTTTTAACTAGAAATAGTAATAGACTATAAATTGTATGTGTGGTTTAGATGAAAAATTAAATAAGAGACACAATGGAAAGAAAGCCTTAGACAAGTTGAAAGTATTGACAAAGAGCTATATTTTAATGTTGAGAGTAAAAATATTACTTTTATGGTATGTACATAAAATATCTAACCCTTTTTTATGAATAAACAAACCAAATACCAGTCCCAATTCTGTTGGACCAAAGGATTTCTATTCTATTACACAATGCTGATGAGAATATAGAAAAATATAAGCCCTTTCTTTGATCAGTTAAAAATATATAAATATGAAAAATCACAAATGTGATTCCCCTGTTTCAGAGAACCAGCTTTAATTAAATGGAAAATGTCACATAAATTACCTGAACTTAGTACTTAGTCTGTTTAGGCATTTTATTATTAACCACCTTGCTTTGTTGATACAAGACTAGGATATAGAAGATTTGGTTCCAAGGTAATCCTATTTACATTTCAACACTGTGGACAGAGTACAAAGATCTGAAAATAATAAAACCTAACATCCGAGGAACTGTACTTCTGAAGTATCAATTTTAGTCACATCCTGAATAAGGCCATAGTGAATGCTTCCATTGAATAATCCTCATTCTATTCATGATCATCTTTCTGATTTCACTGAGGAAATAACAATAGAAGAATATGCTGTCCTCTCTCCACTACCCAGACCAACTTACTTGCATTCATAACTACATTGTTTTCCCTTTAATTCTCTCTTGTTCCCTGGATCCTATCCCCTTCCTCCACTCTCTCCTCAAGGACACTGCTTCCAAATTTATGCTCTCTCTACTGCATCAATTTCCCCCACTTACAGAATCATTCCCATGGGCACACAAACATGGTCTATAATTGCACACCATAAACTACACTGTTTATAACCCAAATCCCCAGTGTAACTACCAACTCTATTTCCCAGCTTCCCTTCATACATACTTCTTCCAGAGTTGTCTTACACCCATCTCATCACTGCCTTACCTACTCTTTTTTTTTTTTTTTTTGCGGTACGCGGGCCTCTCACTGTTGTGGCCTCTCCCGTTGTGGAGCACAGGCTCCGGATGCGCAGGCTCAGTGGCCATGGCTCACGGGCCCAGCCGCTCTGCGGCATGTGGGATCTTCCCAGACCGGGGCACGAACCCGTGTCCCCTGCATCGGCAGGCGGACTCTCAACCACTGCGCCACCAGGGAAGCCCTACCTACTCTTATTAAGTCACTCCAATCAGGTTTTCACCCTGACTCCACTAAAATCACTCTTGACAAGGTCACCAGCATTCTCCATCTTGCCAGAATCTGGGGTCAATTCTCATCCTCATTCTCTACTCCTTCCATTTTGAAACATTTTCTTCTGTTTTTATCAGTGCCTGCTCCTTCTGCATGTCCTTTGTGGCCCCCTCTTTCTAACGTCTGAATAGGGGAGTATCCCATGTATCAGTCTTTAGGCCTCTTCTCTTTATCTGCTTTCTTCTACCTGCATGTGTTCCTTAGATGAACACATTCAGACCCATGGATTTCAATTTTAACCATAAAGTGAAGACACCCAGATGGACATCAGGCTGTAACCTCTCCCTGAGCTCCATGTGTATATACATATTCAGCTGCCTACTCAGCATCTAAAACTGGAAAAATAAAAGACAATTCAAACTTAAAATATCCAAAACAGAAACTCTCAACGTCTACCTGCCAACCTGCTCTTCCTATCTTCCCTACCTCAGTAAATTGTGCTTCCATTCACCTAGCTTTTCAAGCTAACACCCTTATCTCCTCCTTTGATATGTCTTTCTTACTTACTGCATTTATAAGTCCATCAGCATGTGCTTTTGGGACTCCCTTCATACATAACCTGAGTCTAACAGCTTCTTACTACCTCCTACGGCTGCCAGCTTTATCCAAACCATCATTACTTCCAGTCTGAACTGAAACTGCTTCCACACTGGTCCTTCCTACTTTTGCACTTGACCAGAGGGATCAGAAAGCAGACTATAGCTTCCAATTTCTCTTAATGATTATATTATATGGCCCTTGACTAACTCTGATCTCATCTCTTATTACTTTACCTTCCTCTCCCCCATGTTCTAGCCATAATGGCTTTCAAACATGCAAAGCTAACTTCTTCCTTAGGCCTTTTCTATCTGTGCAGAATGCTCTTCCTCTAGAGTCAAATGGCTTGAGCCCTTACTTCACATCTCTCCTCAAATACTGTCTCCTCAAAAAAACCTTCCTTCATTTGTCCACTTTTCTATATGCATTTATACTTCAATAAAACTTAACTAAAAAGAAGAAAGAAACAAAGAAAGAAAAGGAAAGAAAAAAATGATGACCTTGTTTAAGATGTCTAACTTTGAATCAACAGTTGTTATTTTGGCTAAATATTTCCTGACTAAACTGATATTATCTTATTCACTTGGAGCCACTGTATTTCATTATTTTTGTAGTATTAACAGTTGTAAATACCATTTAATCAGATGACAGAAAATAAGTTAGGATTGGGAAAAACAGCATATTTTTCTTTCCTTTGGTAGAAGGTGAATCAGAAGACATAACCTTATAAATATTATGGGCACTGAAATGGCTCTGGTGTTACAAAAGAACTTTTAGCCTAAAATGAGTCTCCTCTGTCAGACCTGAATATAACACAGAGCAAAATATAAAGTGACAACATATATCTCTATATCAAGAGTTTTAAGGATCTTTCTTTAACAAAAGGTCCAAAGAGAGATGAAAATAGCACAGAGGTAGAAGCTAAACCAAGGGATCATTTTCCATATAGTCTATTACATTCATGTTTCTTCCTGATGTGAAGGTAGATATAAACATACATGGAAAAAGGTAAATAAAAATGATATTCTGTAAACTAAGGATCTATCTTCTAGAGTAATTCACATGAAACTTCAGTTGCTGATAAAACGTATGATATTATTACCACGTCAAGAACACTCATCTCCATAGTCTTCTATTTCCCATTTTTAATTTTATGAGAAAAGTTAGGGAAGAAAGGTTTTCCTGACCATAACTAAAACAGTTTTCCCATCCCATACCATTCTCTATTCCCTTACTGTGCTTACCTTTATTCATAGTACTCCCTTATTACCTAACATTATATTTTCTATTTACTTACTATGTTTCTGTAAATCAGGGTAAATCCTCATAGGGACAGGGATTCTAGTGGTTTTATTTACCACTGTATTGATGGTGTCCAGCATAGTGGCCGGCTCAGAGCACAGTTGGTCAATCGATCGATCGGTCTGTCTACCTATCTATCTATACATGCAAAAGAAGAAATCAAAATATAGATAGAATAATATTGGGAACAGAGAGCACCTTTCCATACCTTATGCCCCCTTCAAAGGGGAGGAAAATTAGAGAGAACAACAACAATGAAAAAAGGAGAGTGGTAAATACGATACAGTAGTACTATGAGTAACCCCAGCTAAGTCCTTAATTTGCTCCCAGGGTCTCAGACCTTTTCTCCTTAGGCCATGGTCTTTCAAAGTGGGTTTTCGAAACAACATCAGAAGGGTGTGCCTCTTCCTTAACTAGCAGGGAAGTTTTCTCTGGTGATGGTTTCCCCTACCCTATTGGCCCTCACTTACCTGGATATCGTCTTCTTCCTTTCCTCACTACTTTCCAGGGCTCTTTTCCTTGCTCCAATAAGAAAATCACATCTGGTTTAGAAACAAAGCATCCTGGACAGAAGAAAAGAAATGTAAGGTAACGTGGAAATAAAAAATAAATTCACAATTACTTTGATTCAGTTTTGGTTAAATTTTTAATAAACTATAGGTCAAATGGTAATTGATAAAGACTTTAGAACAAAGAAAAGTGAGGTGATTAAAAAACATCATGTTAATATTACATAAGAAATGGAGATTGCAGAGGGAGGGAAAAGGTCTTATTTTCATTTATATTCACACAAGTACTCCTTTTCTTGAGAGCAATAGTGGTTGACAGACGTCTGGGTTCAAATCTTGCCTTTGCCATAACGCAATAGTGTGACCTTGGACAAGTTACCACTCTGCTTTATTTTCCTCACCTATAAAATAGGGATAATTATAGTACCTATCATACATGATTGTTGTGCAGGTTATATTAATATATATCCATATCTAAACATTGCCTAGAATATACACTAAGCGCTACATATATTTTATTAGCTATTATTTATTATAATTTCTTTTTTTTTTTTTTTTTTGCGTTATGCGGGCCTCTCACTGTTGTGGCCTCTCCCATTGCGGAGCACAGGCTCCGGACGCGCAGGCTCCGGACGCGCAGGCTCCGGACACGCAGGCTCAGCGGCCCAGCCGCTCCACATGTGGGATCCTCCCGGAGCGGGACACGAACCCGTGTCCCCTGCATTGGCAGGCAGACTCTCAACCACTGCGCCACCAGGGAAGCCCCTATAATTGCTTTTTTTAACATCTTTATTGGAGTATAATTGTTTTACATTGTTGTGTTAGTTTCTGCTGTATAACAAAGTGAATCAGCTATACGTATACTTATATCCCCATATCCCCTCCCTCTTGTGTCTCCCTCCCACCCTCCCTATCCCACCCCTCTAGGTGGTCACAGAGCACCGAGCTGATCTCCCTATGCTATGCAGCTGCTTCCCACTAGCTATCTAATTTACATTTGGTAGTGTATATATGTCCATGCCACTCTCTCACTTCGTCCCAATTTACCCTTCCCCTTCCCCGTGTCCTCAAGTCCATTCTCTGTGTCTGCATCTTCATCCCTGTCCTGCCCCTGGGTTCATGAGAACCTTTTTTTTTTTTTTTTTTTTAGATGCCATATATATGTGTTAGCATACAGTATTTGTTTTTCTCTTTCTGACTTACTCTGTATGACAGACTCTAAGTCCATCCACTTCACTACAAATAACTCAATTTCATTTCATTTTATGGCTGAGTAATATTCCATTGTATATATGTGCCACATCTTCTTTATCCATTCATCTGGCGATGGACACTTAGGTTGCTTCCATGTCCTGGCTATTGCAAATAGTGCTGCAATGAACATTGTGGTGCATGACTCTTTTTGAATTATGGTTTTCTCAGGGTATATGCCCAGTAGTGGGATTGCTGGGTCATATGGTAGTTCTATTTTTAGTTTTTTAAGGAACCTCCATACTGTTCTCCATAGTGGCTGTATCATATAATTGCTATTTTAATGAGAGGAAAATAAGAAGTTTCCTGAGGCATTTACTGTTTTTTCTTAGGATATTCATACAATGTTACATGCAAAGTTCTTGGATTTTTAACTTTTAATCATAAAAGTAGGTTGGAGTGAATATGTTTGTTTATTAATATAAGACATGAGTTCTCTTGAACTGTAAATAAATCCGGTTGATACCACTTACCACTAAAAAAATTATGTGTTCATTTGAGAGTCAGAGAAAAACCAAAATATAAGGTCTAACTATTTTCCTTATAGGTATACCAACAAATAACAAAACACCTATAGCAATTCTGAGTTCAGATACAAAGTGAAGCCTGCTTTCTTTGACACTGGTAAGGTTGTAAATCACCCAGATTTCAAACCCAGTCCTTTCATCATTAAGGAAGACCTGAAGGCCACATAAGGATGGCCAAGATGAATATGCTTAGTGAAGGTGCTCACTTCCAAACAAAAAGAGCTCAAACCATTCCCTTGAGAACAGGGAGCAGGAATTTGGATCGTTTCTTGAAAGATATTCCTGAAATTTCTAGAGAAGAAAGCTAATTTTGCAGAGAACAGAGTCTAAATTTCTAGAGGCAGATAACCTTACCCAATGAGACCAAGTTGCTGTAGTTCTCCAACATTACATCTCTATACAAATCCCTCTGTTCCAAATCCAGGTAGTCCCACTCCTCCTGAGAGAAATCTATGGACACATCACTGAACATCACTGATCCCTGAAATGACAAACCATACAACTGAAATTAAAGAATATTTGTTTTAAGATGGGAGAAAAAAATGGAAGAGATACTGCAGGAAATGGATCATAGAGCAAGCAAACAGGATTGGGCTGGAAGCCCATAACACAGTAGTTAGGAAATGAGTGTGCTTGAAGCAGGATGCCTATATGTTCCTGAAGGATCCTGTTGCTACAGATACAGCCTCTTGTATACTCTAGCATATCTTAACTATCCAAACACATCTGGGAAAAAAATAATCAGTATGTATGCATGTATTTATGTATGTATGTATGTATGTATTTATTTATGCTGTGCCAGGTCTTAGTTGTGGCATGCAGGATCTTTAGTTGCAGTATGCAGACTTCTTAGTTGCAGCATGCGGACTCTTAGTTGCGGCATGCATGTGGGACCTAGTTCCCTGACCAGGGCGCAAACCCGGGCCCCTTGCACTGGGAGCATGGAATCTTACCCATTGGACCACCAGGGAAGTCCCTCAGTTTTCTAATTAAATGAAATACTGTGTATAAGACTTCTGTCTGTTGTATGTCTCCCTCACAGATTCTCAAAAAATGTGTTCTTCCACCCTTTCCCCTTAAAGAACAAGATTTTTTTTTTTTTTTTTTTTGCGGTACGTGGGCCTCTCACTGTTGTGGCCTCTCCTGTTGTGGAGCACAGGCTCCGGGCGCGCAGGCTCAGTGGCCATGGCTCACGGGCCCAGCCACTCCGCGGCATGTGGGATCTTCCCGGACCGAGGCACGAACCGGTGTCCCCTGCATCGGCAGGCAGACTCTCAACCACTGCGCCACCAGGGAAGCCCAAGAACAAGATTTTTTAAAAAAAGTTTTCCTATGATATCTCTATGTTGGAAAAGGCTCTGAATACAATTAAAACTTTCTTCCAAGTTCACCATTGAATCAGATCATAAACACTTCCCCATTTATGATAAATTCTTTTATGAAATTTAAAAAATTGGTTGTATAATAGTCTATGCAATAGATATCTGCATGATCTTATCTATTATTTTCCATCCCTCACTGTATGCATTCATTATTCCTGAGTTAGAGGATACTGATGTAGATTCTGGATACTGGTGATCCAGAATCACAAAGATGTCATTCTAGACTAGCTCATCCAGTTCCAATATGAATGGTATACAACTCTTAGGGATTTCCAGGGAAGATACTTGAGCTCCCTGCATGCAAGACCCAACCATAATCCTACCTAGTCCTAAAAGCCTCATAAAGCATGAGATCTCACCATGTACTGAGGCTGAGGTCAACCAACAGCAAATCTTACCTACTTGGAAAACTCAAGTTTGGAAAAACTTAGCGATTTCCCATGAGCAGCCAAATGGGCCCATACTCTCTCAACTACTCAAAAGAGATGGTGAAACGTCTCCCTAAAAGGATTTCATTTCTGCTCCACTGCAGCTTTTAGCAGAAGACTGAGCACATATAACAGATGCTGAATGATTTGTTCAATGAATACATGAACAATGACTGGAAAAAAGAGGACTCACAAGGAGGGCATTGTACTATTTATTTGGCCTCATCTCTCACTGGATTTGGAGGAAATGGGTCCTTAGATGGGGCTCTGATAAGTAAGAAGTTTCAGGATAAAGAAAAGTTTATAGGAACTTAACTTCCAGAAGGTGAAAGAAACAGCAACTTACATGGGCCATGGTTTAGAAATTCAAGAACTGGTCAGTCCTCCTTGGGATTTACTTGCCTGGAGAAGCACAGTTCACAGAGGCCAGAGCTAGGGGGAGAAAAAGGGGGCCATGAGATAGGCCTCAGAACTCTCAAAACGACTCAGTTTAATATATTCTTTCCCCTCCCTGGACCTCCCCACCACACACACACACACACACACACACACACACACACACACGGAAATTTGAGGAAGTATGGACAAATCTAATCCCTACTTATAAATTTCAGGGCTGATAAAGGACCACATCATTTAAACCAGAATCTCTTTCAAAACCTCACAAGCCTGCTTAAATTAAACAGATACAAAGAGAGAAATCCATAGGACCAATGCTAGCAGCCGTTACCACTGAGAAATTACTGCACTGGCAGCCCTGCCTGCCTGCAGTCAGAACAATAACTTCCAGAATCCTCTGGGTTCATCACTATTTTCAATCAGAATCATCCACATTGCTTTCCTGGATGACTTCATCTGTCATTCTGTTTCTTACAACCTAGGCTGAAGAGGTGTGAATTCATGTTGTCAGCAGTTAGACAATAACATATATCTATTTATCAAGACTTTTCACAAGAAAATGAAATAAAAGGCATCCAAACTGGAAAGGAAGAAGTAAAACTATCTCTATATTATATATAGAAAATCCTAAGGACCCCACAGGAAAACTGTTAGAATAAAAGAATTCAGTAAAGTTGCAGGATACAAAATCAATTTACAAAAATCAGGTGCATTTATATCTACTAATAATGAACTATAAGAAAGAGAAATTAAGAAAATAATCCCATTTATAATTGCATCAAAAGAATAAAATAACTAGGAATCTATTTAACCAAGGAGGTTAAATAGACCTGTACACTGAAAACTATAAGACACTGATGAAAGAAACTGAAGATGACGCAAATAAATAGAAAGATATTCAATGTTCATAAATTAGAAGAATTAATATTGTTAAAATGTCCATACTGCCCAGAGCAATCTACAGATTAAATGCAATCTCTATCAAAATTCCACTGGAATATTCCACAGAACTAGAACAAACAACCCTAAAAGTTGTATGGAACCACAAAAGGCCCCAAATAGCCAAAGCAATCTTGAGAAAGAAGAAAAAATCTGGAGGCAGCATGCTTCCTGATTTCAAACTATATTACAAAGCTACAGTAATCAAAACAATATGATATTGCCCCCCCCCGCAAAAGAAAAAAACAGTTATATAGGTCAATGGAACAGAATAGAGAGCCCAGAAATAAAACCCATGTGTACATGATCAATTAATTTACAAAAAGGAGCCAAGAATATACAGTGGGAAAAGGACAGTCTCTTCAATAAATGGTGTTGGGAAAACCAGACAGCCACATGCAAAAGAATGAAACTGGACCACTATTTCATACCATGCACAAAAATGAACTCAAAATGGATTAAAGACTTGAATGTTTAAGACCTGAAACCATAAAACTCCTAGAAGAAAACACAGGAGGTAAGTGTCTAGACATAGGTCTTGGTGATGATTTTTTGACACTAAAAGTAAAGGCAACAAAAGCAAAAATAAACAAGTGGGACTACATTAAACTAAAAATCTTCTACACAGCAAAGGAATCATCAACAAAATGAAAAGGCAACCTACTGAATAGGAGAAAATATTTGCAAATCATATATCTGATAAGGGATCAATTCCAAAATATATAAAGAACACATACAATAGCAAAAAAAAAAATCTTGATTAAAAAATGGGCAGATCTAAATAGACATTTTTCCAAAGAAGTCATAACAGATGGCCAACAGGTACATGAAAAGATGCTCAACATCACAATTGTCAGGGAAATGCAAACCAAAACCACAATGAGATATCATCATACACCTGTTAGAATGGCTATTATCAAAAAGACAAGAAATAACAAATGTTGGCAAGAATGTGGAGAAAAGGGAACCTTTGTGCACTGTTGGCAGGAATGTAAATTGGTACAGCCATTATGGAAAACAGTATGGAGATTTCTCAAAAAATTAAAAATAGACCTACCATATGATCCAGCAATTGCACTACTAGGTATTTTCTGAAGAAAACGAAAACACTAATTTGAAAAGATTTATGCATCCCCATGTTCACTGCAACATTATTTACAACAGCCAAATTATGGAAACAACCTAAATGTCCATCGATGGATTAATGGATAAAGAAAATGTGAAACACACACACACAGGAATATTATTCAGCCATAAAAAGAATAAAATTTTGGCGTGGTTGGGGTTGGTGGCTGACTTCGCGGGCGCACGCCCTGGCCCACCGGCCGGATGGATTTGGACCCCCTGCGAAGGAAGGTCGGCCGGGGACGTGTCTCCCGCCGGGCGGAAGGGGCCGGGGCGAGGCGTGCGCATTGCCGCTTCTGCCACCCCCCCCCCGATTTTCTTTATTCAAGAAATAAGGGAATAAAGGGAAATTTGACAAAATACCCTGGCCGTTTTCAGAGTTGAAGGCATCCACCAGGGATACTTCTGTCCCCGGGCGGCACAAGTGGCACTGGCTGGAGCCCACCTCGACTCCAGGGGATTATCCCTCGCGCTGGATCAACACCAGTCTCAGGCCTCACCCCCATGTCCCAGCTCCGCCCGTCCCCTGGTCAGCAGTTTGGGTCACAGGCGGTGCTCCTTGACCCGTCTCTGCAGAGGTCACTGAGCGACCTTGGGGAGAGACGGGCGGGCTTATTTTTCAAGGCGGAAGAATAGTAAGCGGTTTCAAGATTGCAACTTTTTCAAGAAGGGGAAAGTCCCTTCTACTTCGGCCCGTTAAGTTTTTTCTTCTTTTTCAGTAAAATTTATGGTAAGAAAAAAAAAAAAAGAATAAAATTTTGCCATTTTCAGCAACACAGACGGACCTTGAGTGCATCATGCTAAGCGGAATAAGTCAGACACAGAAAAACAAATACTGTATAATCTTGCTTATATGTAAAATTAAAAAAACACAAACAAACAAACTCTAACCAAGCTCACAGATACAACGAACAGATTAGTAGCTTCCAGAGGTGGGGGGATGGGAGGGGTGGAGAGGGTGATACGGTTGAAGTGGGGGGGCAAAGGGACAAACTTCTAGTTTTAAAATTAATGTCATGGGTTGTAATGTATAGCATGGTGATATAGTTTATATATATATATATATATATAATATAGTATTGCATATTTGAAAGTTTCTAAGAGAGTAGTTCTTATCACAAGAAAAAGAAAATTGTAACAATGTATGTCTACAGATGTTAACTAGACTTACTGTGATCATTTTGCAATATATGCAAATATCAAATCATTATGTTGTACACTTGAAACTAAAACAGTGTTCTATGTCAATTATACATCAATTAAAAAAAAGAAGAGAAAAAAAGGACTTCTATATGATAGGTATTTTATATGTTAATTGTATCTGCAGGATTGCTATGTAGTATCGTAATTATCCTATCTATGCAATGGATCAGAAAATTCACACTAAAAGAAGTGAAATCACTTGCAGAAATTCAGTTAATAAGTAGCAAAGCTGCATTTGGAATCCTTATTTTTCTAACCACAAAGTCAGCTCTCTTTCACCTCTAGCTCTTGCCCCTGAAACCCAGAATCTCTTGTCCCAGTGAGAGAAACATGAGGTACGACTCACTAAAACATAGAAATAACACATCAAATTACCTAAAGATATTAAACCTCATTTTAAGAGTACTGATGCCCATATTAGCAAGCTTGTAAGGATATGAACATTCTAACCTGTAGACTGCACAAAATTTAAAGTAGGTACAAGCAGCATTTAAACCATGAAAACCCTTTGATGCAGAAATTCTAACTTATGGGATTAAAGAAAATATTAAATAATTGTATATATGGACAAAAATGTAAAAGTGTGCTGACAGACATTATTCCTAGGGGAAAAAAGCTTTCCAACACTGAAGCATCCTTCAGTAGAAATAGATTTAATAAATTATAAAGCATCCATAGAGTGAAAAAACTTTCCATTTAAAAATTATGATATAGGGCTTCCCTGGTGGTGCAGTGGTTAAGAATCCACCTGCCAATGCAGGGGACACGGGTGCAAGCCCTGGTCCGGGAAGATCCCACATGCCCCAGAGCAACTAAGCCCGTGCGCCACAACTACTGAGCCTGCATGCCTAGAGCCCATGAGCCACACAACAAGAAAAGCCCCTGCAATGAGAAGCCTGCACACCACAATGAAGAGTAGCCCCCACTCGCCACAACCAGAGAAAAGCCCACACGCAGCAACGAAGACCCAATGCAGGCAATATAAAATAAATAAATTTTTAAAAAAATTTTAATAAATAAAAATTAAAATTATGATGTAGATCTTTAATAGGAAAGATGGAAATATGTTTACTACATGTTGCTGAGTGAAGAATGCAGGTAACAACAGTTGTGAGTACTGTGATCCTGTCATGGCAGGTAAAAACACCTATATGTATCTATATATTCATCTATGTGTAAAGTAATCACTAAATGCTAACCTTCATTATTAAAATTTTTTTTCGATTGAGGCATAGTTGATGGAAAATATTATATAAGTTTAAGCTTTAGAAAGTACACAGACATACAAAATATTCAAGATATGCAGTCTTTAGAAAAATAAAATGAAATGGTTATTATATTTGTAAAGTATACATATATATTGGCATAAAGAGGTACTAACAGGCATCAACAGAAAAAAATCTGCAAAGATTGCTATTTCTACATTTTTTCTTCTTTTTGCTTACATGTACTAATTTTCTTCTTTTTGCTTACATGTACTTCATAATTTTCTTTTTTGCTTAATGTACTTCATAATTTTCTTCTTTTTGCTTACATGTACTTCATAATTTTATATGGCCATATATACCCTTGAAATATATATATATTTTAAAATTTTATAAACAGGAACTTCTTCTTCAAGTAGGTGAAAGAGATTTTTTAAAGCAGTCATCCCTTGAACCTGGAGGAAAAAAGCTGCTATTTTTAAATTTATTTCAGCTCCCAATATCTGAACCAACTCTATGATTTCTAAGTTTCTGCTGCCTCTCATAACTTTTTCACTGATGAATTTATCTTGGTTCTGAATTAGTCATTTTAGTCACGATGCCCTCCAAAGAGCTAATGAATTGTCTTTCTTCTGTTGGTCTCGCCCTGCATCAACATCATGAGGAAAAAATAAACTGTGAGACAAAGCTTATTACATAAAATCCAATGACCTCCACAGAAATCTGATGGGTTTGGTACTATTTGGTCACAACCTGATAGTGCTTGCTATAATCAGATGATGTCTCCTTTCCAGGAACTCCCAAGCCATGCCATCAGACCTCTTCATTGACTTTATTTTAGTCTTATTCCTGTAGAGGTTTATCTACCTTGATAGATAAAAAGCAACTTAAGGATTTTAGTTACTGTATTTTCCCCAAGCACTAGCACAGGATCTGGCATGATATGAGTTCTTTTTAAATGTCTGATAATTTAACCTAGAAATTCAAATTCTAGGAATTTATCCTTAGGGAATATTTGTAAAAGTATACACAAAGAAGTATATGCAAGGAAGTTCTTCAAAGAATAATTTATAACCAAAAGAATACCTAACAATAGTCAACAAGCTAAATAAATTATGTTCCACTGTATGATGGCATATTACACAATTATTAATAATGATGATACTGGTTCATATTAATTAATGAAGAAAGATATCCATGATAAACTGCCAAGTACACTAGGCAGACTAAAAAGAATATGCACAATGTTGGGAGGTGATTGACTCTCACATATGAAAAACACAGGCTTTGTTGTCAGGATCCAGTATGTGAATCTAAGCTCTGACAGTTATCAACTAGGAGGCTTTGGACACGTTACTAATTTTCAGTGCCTCTGTTCCCTCATAGAAAAACTGGAGAATAATAACAGTATCTAGGGGACTTCCCTGGTGGTCCAGTGGTTAAGACTTCACCTCCCAATGCAGGGGGTACAGGTTCGATCCCTGGTCGGGGAGCTAAGATCCCACATGCCTGGAAGCCAAAAAATGAAAACATAAAAACAGAAGCAATACTGTAACAAATTCAATAAAGACTTTAAAAATGGACCACATCAAAAAAATACAGTATCTATCTTATAGGGTTGTTGTGAACCGTTAATATAATACATATAAAGAACTTAAAGCAGCTCATTACAAGCACTGAATAAAATGAAAAACATGACATGTCCATTCTATTTATTAAAGAAAATTATCTTTAACAATTTTTAATTAAAAATTTTTAATTTTTGATAAATCATCTCGAATAATTTTTTTTAAGGAACATTTGTTTTTTGGCCGCATTGGGTCTTCGTTGCTACATGCAGGTTTTCTCTAGTTGCGGTGAGCGGGGACTACTCTCCGTTGCGGTGCGTGGGCTTCTCATTGAGGTGGCTTCTCATGTTGCGGAGCATGGGCTCCAGGTGCGCGGGCTTCAGTAGTTGTGGCACGCAGCCTCAGTAGCTGTGGCTCATGGGCTTGGTAGTTGTGGCTCGGGGGCTCTAGAGCGCAGGCTCAGCAGCTGTGGCGCACGGGCCTAGTTGCTCCACGGCATGTGGGATCCTCCAGGAGCAGGGTTCAAACCCGTGTCCCTTGCACTGGCAGGTGGATTCTCAACCACTGAGCCACCAGGGAAGCCCTCTAATAATTTTAATACTAGCATGCCCTTTCTCTTTTTTCTTAACAGTAAATTTTTTGAGATTTTCACAACTGGCCTTTCTTAACAGCATCAATAAATTTTAGAACTAGGCTTAAGAAAGTAATTAACAAAAATCAATGCCTCCATAACTAAAAAGTGTAAATTCTTGAAAAGTTTTTCAAATTAGAGGGAAACCATTGCACTCCCCTTTACCCTGTATAGGCATAACAATATAATAAATCTTATGACTGCAATGGATTGCTTTTTCATAGTGTTGGAGAGTCTTTATCTTTTTAAATAACCCATTTTTATGATTCTATTTTGCAAACCAAACATATATACACAAGTGCACAAAAAAATATTTGGAAAAACAAACATCAGAATTGTAATATTCATTAACTCTGGATGATGGGACTAAGGGCATTTAAAATTTTCTTCTTAAAACTTCCTTAGGTTCCTGCATTTTTTTTCTTTTTACAATAAACCTGCATGAATTCTATCATCAGAAACAAAAATTAAATTACTATTTCCATATAAATAAAATAGAGTTGAGAGAGGGAGTACCTTCCAGTTGTTAAGAGAAATGTGAGTCATAGGCCTGTGACATGAGAGGGTTCTACACACACACACACACACACACACACACACACACACACACACAAATTAGCATGGCAGAAATAAATAACTGTTCTTTTACTGTTCATCAAAACAATAAGCTATCTTCACAATCCTTCTCCTGTAACTGAACACAATGAAGGTAAACAGCATTCCCAAATTTAGAAGAGTATACCAAAGCAGACAGAACAGTATTTGGTATACAACGGATGCTTTACCTCCTCCTTTCTCCACTGAATAACTATTAAATTTTCATATTAGATATATCATTGCAAAATGTCACACAAATCCCTAGTTTATTAAAAGGAATTCATACATAACTAAAAATGTCTTGAGTCATCTTGTTCAAAACTGTAACTATTGCTTAAAATTGATCATTTTACTTCTTTTCCTTCTCATGAGTCAATACCAATGGCATAAAATCGCATCACATGGATGGAATGTGATTTATTTAATAATTTCCTATAATTAGACACATTTTAATTGATCTTATCTTACCTTATTTTATTTATTTTTGGCTGCACCACGCAGTTTACAGAATCTTAGTTCCCTGACCTGGGATTGAACCCAGTGGCCCACGGCAGTGAAAGCGTGGAGTCTTAACCACTGGACCCCCAGGGAATTCCCATAGATATTAATTTTATATAGTTCTTATTTCAAAGAACATTCTCAGACATTAGCCTTTGATTCTAGGCCAATGGATCTGAATCTTTTTGGGTCATGTTTGATAATCTCATTAAATTATGGACTTCCTTCCCAGAAAAATGGCATATTATCAACTATTATAATTTCATATACAATCTCAAGGGATTTCTGGTAAAGTGAAAGCCCCAAATGGATTTAAATTACCACTAGTTAAGAATTCCTATTCAAACCATTTGAGTACATCATTTTTTTTTAATTTTTATTGGAGTATAGTTGCTTTACAATGTTGTGTTAGTTTCTACTGTACAGCAAAGTGAATCAGCTATACCTATACATATAGCCCCTCTTTTTTGGATTTCCTCCACATTTAGGTCACTGCAGAGCATTGAGTAGAGTTCCCTGGAGCACCTCAATTTTTTAAACTAGGAAATGTTCAACACAATTAGCATGGTATTTCCATTTTTCCTGATCTATTGGAGGCCGATGGGGAATTGCTCCAAATCACCACTTAACAACAAATAGCTAATGTTTATTAAGTACTTATGAAGTATCAGGCACTGTTATAAGACCTTTACATATAGTTAAAAAAAAGAAAGCTCTCAGAAGTAAGGGGAAGTATCTGCCACATGGATATATGCATATAGGCACTAGGGAGGGGAACTACATATCAAATTAATGGACAGGTCATACTAAGCAGAAGGAAGCAAATGTTTACAGGTTCTAAAAAATAAAAATGCATTTCACAGAACAAGTGGAAATACCCACTCGTCTTGACTTTGACTTTTAAGTGGGCAATAGCAATTCATTCCTCCTCCTCATCAGAGCCCTTTTCTTAGTTTGACAAGACTGAGGAAGAAGGGAATCTTAAGACAATATAGGCCTTTCTTGGAGCCCTGCCCACGCCGGCTAAATTAGGGCACGCCACGACCGCATCTGACCCCACCACCCACCACCCACGCACGCCCAGAGTAAGGAAGAGGAAGGGTACTGACTCTTCCCAGTAATAGAGAAAAGCCAGGGTCACGGTTGTGCGGAGAGGGAATTCCGTGGCTCCGAAACCTGCAGGTGGAAAGTGAGGAGCTGTGTGAGCAACCGTGCGTGTGCCCGCGCGCGCCCGCCGGAGAATGTAGTGCGCTGGGAATACTCCCAGGAGCCAGCCTGGGGGGGCACCTTCAGTTCTAACATTCTTATCCCAAGACGGGTCTGAGTCTTTTTGCTGGGAGTCTTTTCTCTGGCTCTCAGTTACCTGACTGGGGGCCATTTCTCTGCGGCTGGCAGAAGATTCAGCCGTGACGCTAGGGTCGGAGTCACCCAGTCCACGGCAACCGACGGTCACACAAGAGGCTCTGCACCCCATTCAGTCACACAAACGCCATCACCCACTAGTTCCGGCCTCACAACCGCACATAGTCCCGATGCCATACCCCGGTGCAGTCACGCCCACAGACACACCACAGCGTTACACCTCCGCGGTTCTCACGCCCACTCGGGGCTGAGATGCTGGGCTCCCAACACTCTGAGGTGCTGCAGCGCTTCCCTTCCCTCTCCCTCATCCCCGGGCCGCAACGCCTTTCCTACCGATGGCCAGAACAAATGCTCCGAGCCAGGACTGCTCACCTGGGGCACCGAACCCGTCTCACGGTGATGCCCAGTGGAAGAGAGCGCGCGACACCTCAAGTAAGTCCACAGCCCCCGGAGCCTAACGGGCCGCGCGCGGGGCTTGTTGGGAGCGCAGGCTGCACGCACTGAGTGCGCAGGTGCGGCCGAGCCCCAGGGGGCGGAGCGTCAGTGAGTGAGCTGCTTTGCGTGGGATGTGTCGAGTGAGCCCGAGATCCAGTCGCTCCGCAGTGGGGCGGGGTTCTCGGCTCTTTGTCCTAAGGAAGTCGCGGCTGGGCCGCAGCGGGGCGGGGGCGGACTACAGGCGCATTAAAGAGGGATGTGTATGCGAAAATAGGACTCTCCGCGGGGCCAACCGGAGAGGTCCATGACCAAGGACAGCGCTTGTGTATCTGTCTTTGGAGTGGTTCCGGATGCGATTTTTTTCATTGAATGTGGCTGGTTGTGTTTGAGATGGTGCGACTGCTGGGATTGGAATGCGGTTTATGAAGATTTTATGACTGGAATTGTGTCGGGCTGTGTCGGACTGAGAATGTTGTGAGCTGACTGTGAGTGCATGAGGTTGCGTTTCTGTGAACGTGTCTGTAATTGAGCATTTATGTGGCTCGGTTTTGATAGATTTGTTTTCCTTGGGCCTTCTCTGCGGACCCTGGATGTGAGTCACTCAGTGTGTGTCTTAGAAACGACCTGCCTGATTGTGTGACGAGTGTGTGTGCTTCTGGTATGTTCCTGCAGGACTGAGGAGGTGGCTATCTTGATGATTGGATGTGACCAGGAGCCTCATTCTCCTCAGCTCTGAAGAGGGAAAGGAATATTGCATCTTCAAGGAGCATCAACTTTACTGAAGGATTTAGTGAAAAAACGGATTTTTCTGGGAAATTATTTCACATTTAATCACAGGTTTCTTATGGAGAAAAATGCAAATAAGCATTACTTTAAAAATAAGATTTCAAAGGAAATTTCTGCATAGAGTAGTTGATTTGCTTCTGCCCCAAATTCCCATGAGTGGGCTTTCCCTCTCATGGGAAAGGGGGTTTTGTTAGGAAGATTTAAGAAGCCCTAGTCTATGCAAAAACATCTTTACACAAAAGAGAAGCAGTATGGCTAGAGCAGACAGTCCAGGATTAGGAAGTCAGATATCTTGAGTCCTGGATTAGACACTATTTTCCCTATGTTCAAGGAGGGCAAGAAAGACTCAAAGCATGAGTCCATACTGACATTACTAATTCAAATTTAACATTACAGAGTTTTATTCTTACTTTTTATTTTATATTTCTGCTTCTTTTCTCTAACAGAAATCCTAGTTCCTAGTAATATTAACATATTTATTTATTTCCCTTAGCCTAGAATTGCTATAAAATAGTTTAAAATTGTAATACCAATATTATTACTAACAATCAAGCCAGTAAATATAATTTTAGACTGTAGTTCTTTTACAGCAGGGATTGGCAAGCTATAGCCTGCAGGCCAAATCTGGCCTGCCACCTGTTGTATAGCTAGTGAGTGTCTATGGTGTCTGTGTTTTTTTAATGGTTTAAAAAATCAACGATAATAATCAAGAATATTTCATGAGGTGTGAAAATTATATATTTCAATTTGTGTCCTACACAAAGTTTTATTGGGACATAGCCATCCTCCTTTATGTATTGTCTATGGCTACATTTGAACTACAAGGGCAGAATTGAGAAGTTAGTGTAGACTGAATGGCCTGTGGATTCTCATTATTCATGGTAGTTATATTCTATAAAATTGTTGCAAACACTGAATTAGTGAACTGTTGCTCCTAGCAGAGAAACAAAGTTAGTTTCCTATAAACATCTGGTCACAACATTTTCCTCAACCAGTCAATACATAACATTGTTTTATGTGTTTCTATTTAAAGACACTTTTTATATGTTATTGATTTATTGACACTGAACTCAAGGCCAACAACAGCATAACTCATTCCTGAATGAAGTTTATCTAACACATGTATTGTCTCTGTAAGGCACATCTCTGTAATCCTTCTTGCCCTCAGGAACACTAGATAGCACTTCAGCATAAACTTGGGGACCATTTTAAACAGCAAAATCACCAACAAAAAGCACAAAGATGAGGGACTTCCCTGGTAGTCCAGGGGGTAAGACTCTGTGCTCCCAATGCAGGGGGCCAGGGTTCAATCCCTGGTCGGGGAACTAGATCCTGCATGCATGCCACAACTAAAGATCCCACATACCACAACTAAGACCCAGCACAGCCAATAATAATAATAATAAATAAATAGAATTTTTTAAAAGCACAAAAATGAGAGGAATAAATTAATACTAACCACACTGAGAAAAGGATACTTGTTTATGGTATAAGAACAGAAACAAGGGCTTCCCTGGTGGCACAGTGGTTAAGAATCCACCTGCCAATGCAGGGGACACAGGTTCCAGCCCTGGTCTGGGAAGATCCCACATGCCGTGGAGCAACTAAGCCCATGCGCCGCAACTACTGAGTCTGCGCTCTAGACCCTGCAAGCCACAACTACTGAGCCCGTGTGCCACAACTACTGAAGCCCGCGCACCTAGAGCCCATACTCCACAAAAAGAGAAGCCACCGCAATGAAAAGCCCGCACACCGCAATGAAGAGTAGCCCCCATTTGCTGCAACCAGAGAAAAGCCCGTGCTCAGCAACGAAGCCCCAACGCAGCCAAAAATAAAATAAATAAATAAAATAAATTAATTAGAAAAAAGAACCGAAACAAGAAGGCAGAGGGTCCCCTATTTGACTTCAGCTGAGAACATGTGTGTCGGGAGACTCATTGGTCATCAATTTTCACATGCCAACGCATGACCAAAAAGGTTCTGGGAGTATTGACTCTGGGGTTACAAATGAATTTTAGCAAGTAGGTTAGTTGCAAATATGGAATCTGCAAATAATAAGGATAGACTGCATTTACTATCTGGCCTTTTACAGAAAAAGCTTGCTGTCTCCTGTTTTAGAGTATATCCTTCTTAATTATAGAGTGTTTAAAAACTACTTGAAATAATTCTTTTCCTGTGCCATCAATAAATTCCGTAATTAATTATAACCCATTAAATAAATTAAAATCCATAAACAAGAGAAAAAGAAGAATGCCAGCTAATAAGTTTGTTTTACATGGCTGTGAACTCTGCTTCAAGTACATTTACAATATTTGGATTTGATGAAGATTTTTGTATAGAATGATGTTTTCCTTTAAGTTCACATTCATTTCTATTGTCTTCTCTCATGTCACCTATCATCTGCAGTTAGGTAAGATAGTGACATTGTTAAAATGGATACATCTTCATGGCATGAAGGCTAGCCATTGGTAGGATAATATTATAACACAATATATCAGGCAATACTGAGTTTTCTTTGAAGTCAGTCTCTATCTGATTTTTCCCAATGCTTAATGTTTGCCTTGCCTGCTGCTGACCAGCACTTCTGCTTCTTTACAGAGTCTTGACACTCATAGTGCCACTTGCATTGGTAGAAACAAGGTGCCCAGAGAATAGCTTTTCCAAAGCTGGGCAATAGCTGGGTGAATGAGTTCTAATTACAGAAGATGTGCTGGTAGTTTGTGTGCATCCTCAAATGTATTTCTACTGGTCACTCTCCAGGGAGGGAGGGCACTGTTGCACTGCTCACTCCTTAGGTGTAGATTGCCTAGACTAAACCACATATTTGCTTACTAAAGAGTTCTGCATCCAATTTCAGTGTGTGTGTGTGTGTCTGTGTGTGTGTGCGCACGCGCGTGTGTGTGTGTTCCCCACACCACCAAGCAATTCTTGGACACCAGCTGGGTGTCCTGCAATTGGACTCAATTCTGATTCTGTGTACCTGGAGATAGTGTCAGATCCCAGAGGTTAAGGACCAAGTCCTACACCTCCCCACCCCCAACTTCAGATGCCAGTTGCAGGCATCTGGCATCCAGGTTATCACCTGTGCCTCTGACCAACGGGTTATAGATTGGAGGTTCGAACAACCCCCTCCTTGGGTTTGATTAATTTGCTAGATCAGCTAACAAAACCCGCAGGAACATTTTACTTACTGGATTACTGGTTTATTATAAAACGATATAACTCAGGAACAGCCAGATGAAGGAGATGCATAGGGAAAGGGCACATAGCTTCCATGCCCTCTCTGAATCTCCATGTGTTCTTGCACCACTATCCCTGAATCTCCACGTTTTCACCAAATCAGAAGCTCTCTGAACCCCATCCTTTTGGGTTTTTATGGAAGTTTCATTACATAGGCATGATTGGTTAAATCATTGGCCATTGGTGATTGATCCAACCTCCAGCCCTCCTCCCCTCCCTGGAGGTCAGGGGTGTGGGACTGAAAGTTCTGACCCACTAATCACATGGTTGGTTCTTCTGGCAACCAGCCTGCAGCCTTAGGTGTGGTTCATAAGTTTCCTCATTAACATACCAAGAGACATCTTGATCACTTTCAGCACAGGATATTCCAAGGGTTTTAGGAGCTCTGGTGCCAGAAACAGGAAAAAGACCAAATATTTGTTTCTTATTATAAATCACAATATCACACTTACTCTCCAACATCATTGTTGCCATGAGCAGGTATGTTTCTGAGTGTGAAGTGCTACTCAGAACTGGCAGGACAAGGCATTCTCTTAGTGACTTCAAAGCCTATGAGAAATTGCAGGGAATTCCCATTGCGGTCCAGTGGTTAGGACTCTGCACTTTCATGCCGAGGGCGCAGGTGGATCCCTGGTTGGGGAACTAAGATCCCTCAAGCCACGATGAGCAGCCAAAAAAAAAAAAGAGAGAGAAATTGCAAATGTATTCATATCTTTACTGCAAATTTTCACATATTATTTAATGCAATGAAAGAAAGCAATAACAAACAGTTGAACATAGCAATGGAAAACGGATATGAATAGGCAACTAATAAAAGAAAAAATGCTGCTAATAAACACACAAATTTAATCAAGTTAGTGAGAAGAAATATCTCAAAAGAAATAGTTAAAATGATTTTTTTTTAATTAAGAAGAGAAAATTTTAAAAGATGTAGAATACCAAGGTAGGCATAGAAGTGGAAAACAGCCATATTCATGAGCACTGTTTAGTAACATGTCTCAAAGGTCAGTGATTCAACTTTTAAGAAGTTATCCTAAGGAAAATTGGGACAAATGAACAAAAATATGTGTGAATGCTTGTTCACCACAGCATTGTTTATAATACTGGAAGTAATACCTGATCAGGGAAGTAGTTAACTTTGGGGGTCCCAATATAAACTATTAATCTAGACAAAAGACACTATATATAGATTTGTCTGGAGATGAATGATGTATAAGTATATATTATTTCCAGATTAAATTAGATTGTGCAAATCACCTAGACGAGAATGACCTTTATTATGTTCTCAGGGAAAAATTTACTTCCTAGATATCCACAATAAAAGAAAAGAGTAATGAATCTATTTGGTATATTATAAAATCTATTCATGTAATCAGTGTTTAAATGTCACTTGAAATTTTCTTATATATTATGAATAACACACTTAAAATAACATAATGAACATTTAATTTATTGCATACCCTTAATAAATATGCAATTTAATGGATAAATAATTTTTTTGTACTGGATGTGGCTCTTTATTTTATACCTACATATTGATACATTTTCCCTTGATAGGGAAGTGGTGTCATTCTTTTTAATGTAAGGAAAAGTTAGATATTTGACATTGTTCATAGTCCCTGGAAAAGAAAACGTGACTCCATCTTCTGCTTGGTTTTTTTAGGTTTTAAATTATATCCTGGCCTGAAATTCATTTCATACAGAAAATGACTGCAAAGTTTCATTTTCCAAATAGATGATGCCTTCAGTGCATTCTTTCTCTAGCCTATGTGCTGGAAAAGGGACCAAGGAGGAGGTTACCAAAGCATAATTAAAGTATCGGGAAGATGAGCTTCCCAGCATTTTAGAATAAACCTGGGCTACAGGCAGAATTTTTGGCTTCTTGCAAGTAGAAAATACACTTGTGTTCTCTTGTGAGCCTAGAAGTTGAGTCCAACTTACCTTATTAGAGATTTTTCCCATTTCTTTGTTCAGGAAACCACCTGCTTTCTTGTCTGTATTTCTCCTCTAATGGAGATATACCAATATAAAGAAAAATTAAAGTGATTTGACTTGATGCCTCTGCTGCAATTTGGACATATTTTTCCTCTGATACAACAGTTTTCTCAGCCTAAATACCATTTCAGGCCAAGTGATTCATAAACAAATACATAATCTCAAACTACGTAGGAATATGAGTACAGAGTAAAGTTGTACATACGCTGTTTAGGCCAAGACAGTGAGATACAACAGAGAGAGAGAGAGAGAAAGCTCTTCGGTTTGGGACTGTGGATTTCAGGTTGGTGGTCATGGTGGGAGATTTCAGCAATTGGTTTCTGAGCTAACATAGCATATTGTTCATCTATAGCTATTTGAGAATCCTTGGAGATTTGCTGGAGAGGGATGACAAGTGGCCATTCATTGTGTTCAAGTACAAATAATTGTTACCACTCTGCTTCCTTTAGATTTTAGTACTTAGAAAAACAAACCGCATCTTTTATCTTGTAGACAAATCTATGACCAAAATTCCAGTGTCCCTCCTATGCATTGCGGAGCACTCGCTCTAGGCACTTGGGCTTCAGTAGTTGCAGCATGCAGGCTCAGTAGTTGCAGCACATGGGCTTAGTTGCTCCGCGGCATGTGGGATCTTCCCAGACCAGGGATCATACCCGTGTCCCCTCCATTGGCAGGTGGATTCTTAACCACTGTGTCACCAGGAATGTCCCTTTTTTATTTTATTATTATATTTTATTTTGGCTGCACTGCACAGCTTGTGGGATCTTAGCTCCCTGACCATGAACTGAACCCCGGCCCTCAACAGTGAGAGCCACATCCTAACCACTGGACCGCCAGGGAAATCCCCGTTTTAACTATTTTAAAGTGTACCATTAAGTGGCATTCACAATGTTGTGCTTCCATCACCAACATCTAGCTCCAGGACATTTCACCATCACCCCCACCCCACCCCCAAACAAAAAAATCCCATATACCCATTACATAGTCACTTCCCATTCGCTACTTCCCTCCAACCACTGGCAACCACTAACGTATATTCTGTGTCTATGGATTTCTTTTGATGGTGTTCCATTAAGTCCCAGACTGGATAATTTCAAACGAGGTGTCTTCTACAATAGTTCACTGATTCTTTCTTTTTATTGGTCTACTCTGCTATTGAAGATCTCTATTAAATTCTTTTTTTTTTTTTTGCAGTATGCGGTCCTCTCACTGTTGTGGCCTCTCCCGTTGCAAAGCACAGGCTCCGGAAGCACAGGCTCAGCGGCCATGGCTCACGGGCCCAGCCGCTCTGCGGCATGTGGGATCTTCCCAGACCAGGGCACGAACCCGTGTCCTCTGCATCGGCAGGTGGACTCTCAACCACTGCGCCACCAGGGAAGCCCTCTATTAAATTCTTAAGTTCAGACATTGTATGCTTTAGCTCTAGGATTTTTTTTTTATGATTTCTGTTTCTTTGTTGAACTTCTCATTTTGTTCATACATTGTTTTCCTAATTTAGTTTAGTTGTCTGTCTGTTCTTGTAGTTTGCTGAACTTCTTTAAGACGATTATTTTGAATTCATTGTCAGGGTTCATAGATCTCCATTTCTTTAGGGTCAGTTATTGGAGCTTTATTAGTTTCCTTTAGTGGTGTTATGTTTACCTGATTTTTTGTGATCCTTGTATCCTTGAGTTGGTAACTGCACATTTGATTAAATGGTCTTCTCTTCCAGACTTTACATCTTTGCTTCAGCAAGGAAAGAACTTCACTAGTTTACTCAGCTTGGGATACTGGATTGGTGAGCTGGTAGCACCCATGAGCAGCTGGGGCTTGCAATCAGGGTCTCTAGATGGGTGAGGCCACTGCCCATGCTCTGAGGTCAGGAGTTGCCACTGCCTAGGCTCTGCTGTTGGGTGGAGTCACTAGCTGGGCTCTGCAATCACTTCTGGTCACATGGGGGTATCAGGCTGTGTTCCCTGACAGGGCAGTGCCACTGGTTGGCTTCTGTGATTGGGCAGGGTGGCAGGCTATGCTCTGAACTGATCTTGGTTGGCTGGGCCTCAGGCTGTGCTTGCTGACTAGATGCTGCCACTGGCTGGAGTCTAAGTTCAGGTAGGGCCATGGGCTGGGCTTCATGGTAGGTTGGGGCCTCAGGCTGTACTCTGCAATCAGCAGGAGCTGCAGGTTGTGCCCCAAAGTTGGGTGGGGCTTCAGGATGGGCTTTGTGACTAGGTACACCATTGGCTGTGCTCCACTATTGGGCATGGTCACTGGACAGGCTCTCTTGTCAGGCAGGGACTCCTGTTGTACCCCACGGTTGGGTGGGTCTGGAAACTGTGCTCCATGGTTAAGCTGGGTCATTGTTCAGGCTCCGTAACTGGGTGGGGCCACAGCCTATGCTGTGCAATTGGGTGGCGTCACTGGCTGAGCTCCCTGCCTAGGCAAGGACCCAGGCTGTTTTCAGTAATTGGGCAGGGTTGTGGTCCGGGATCTGCTGCTGGGTGGAGATGTAGGCTGGGCTCTGTGGTTGGGCCATAGAATGTGCTCTGCAGCTGCTGAGCATCTGTGGCTATACTCCCCAGAGGAATGGAACTAGATGCTATGCTCAGCTGTTTGGTGGTACTGTTAGTTTGCAACCCTGCCTAGGTAGGCCAAAGAATATGCTCTGTGGGTCCTAAGTGTCTGCAGTCAGGCTTCCTGGTGGGGTGAGACTGGTAACTATGCTTAGCAGTTCCTCTCCTGCCTGAGTGGAGCCACAGAATGGGCTCCATGGCCAATACAGCTCATTGGCTGGGGATCCAAATCAGGTAGAACTGCCGACTGAGCTCCCTGGCCATGGGACCACTAGCTCAGTTTTACAGGTGGCAAAGCTACTAGCTAGGATCTTTGCTCAGGCACTGCTGTAAGCAGGAATACAGTCTGTAAAGATCTAAATGCTGGTTGCTTCTTTGTCCACCTCGCTTCTTCATCTCTATCTGATCACTTGTGGTAGAACTCTATAGGCTTCCCCAGTGAATCCCATGAGGTAAGACCTGAGTGGGTTTCCTCGAAAGTGTCCCACAATGCTGGGGAAGCTACATGTCCACCTTGGGTCCTCTTTTTCCCAATGGAATAACTGTAGGCCTGGGAGGCCCTTCTTGGTACAGTGTTGTGCTGACCTGGGGGAGGGGCAATGTGGTCAAAAGGAAGCCACTCTTCTTACCCTTCTATTGTGGTTCTTCTCATTCTTTGTGATCAAGCAGGGGTGCTTCAGCTCAACCCTGGGTTCTGGGATTTTCAAAATAGTGTCTTGTCTATGGATAGTTTCTGGTTGGTCTTCTTGTGAGGGGGATTGAAGTTGGGAATGATCGATGATGCCATCTTATGTGCCCAGTCTCTAAAATGTTCAGTTTCCAAGAAAAAATTGTGACACATGCAGAGAAACAAGAAAGTGTGACCCATACACAGGAAAAAAGCAAAAAACAGAAAATTTCACTAATAAGGTTCAGACAAAAACTTCAAAGTAGCCATTAGAAATATCTCAAAGAACTAAGTTAAACCATACTTAAAGAAGTAAAGGAAGTTATGATGAAAATGTCTTACAAAAATAGACAACCCTCAGAACGCAGAAAATATTTGCAAATGAATCAACTGACAAAGGATTAATCTCCAAAATTTACAAGCAGCTCATGCAGCTCAATATCAAAAAAACAAACAACCCAATCCAAAAATGAGCAAAAGACCTAAATAGACATTTCCCCAAAGAAGATATACAGATTGCCAACAAACACATGAAAAGAATGCTCAACATCACTAATCATTAGAGAAATGCAAATCAAAACTACAGTGAGGTATCACCTCACACCAGTCAGAATGGTCATCATCAAAAAATCTACAAACAATAAATGCTAGAGAGAGTGTGGAGAAAAGGGAACCCTCTTGCACTGTTGGTGGGAATGTAAATTGATACAGCCACTATGGAGAACAGTATGGAGGTTCCTTAAAATACCAAAAATAGAACTACAATACGACCCAGCAATCCTACTACTGGGCATATACCCTGAGAAAACGATAATTCAAAAAGAGTCATGTACCAGAATGTTCACTGCAGCTCTATTTACAATAGCCCAGATATGGAAGCAACCTAAGTGTCCATTGACAGATGAATGGATAAAGAAGATGTGGCACATATATACAATGGAATATTACTCAGCCATAAAAAGGAACGAAGTTGAGTTATTTGTAGTGAGGTGGATGGACCTAGAGTCTGTCATACAGAGTTAAGTAAGTCAGAAAGAGAAAAATAAACACCATATGCTAACACACATATATGGAATCTAAAAAAAAAAAGGTTCTGAAGAACCTAGGGGCAGGACAGGAATAAAGATGCAGACATAGAGAATGGACTTGAGGACACAGGGAGGGCGAAGGGTAAGCTGGGACAAAGTGAGAGAGTGGCATGGACTTATATATATTGCCAAATGTAAAATAGATAGCTACTGGGAAGCAGCCGCATAGTACAGGGAGATCAGCTCGGTGCTCTGTGACCACCTAGAGGGGTGGGATAGGGAGGGTGGGAGGGAGACACAAGAGGGAGGGGATATGGGGATATATGTATATGTATAGCTGATTCACTTTGTTATAAAGCGGAAACTACCACACCATTGTAAAGCAATTATACTCCAATAAAGTTGTTAAAAAATAGATAATATAAATAAAGAGAAAGAAATAAGAAAGCCAAATGGAAATTCTGGAGTTGAAAATAACAATAATCAAAATTAAAAATTTACTAGAGTGGCTCAGTAATAGATTTGAATTGGTGAAGAAGGAATGAGCAAACTTGTAGATTGAGAGAGATCTAACAATCCAAAGAACAGAGAGAGAAATGAAGAAAAGTAGACAGCGCCTCAGAGAAATGTGGGACACCAGTAAGAGCACCAAAATATGCATAATGTGAGTAACAGAAGGAAAGGAGAGAAGGAAAAGAGCAGAAAAATATTCAAAGAAATCACAGAAGGAAAATTCCTAAATTTGATGAAAAACATGAATTTACACAGCCAAGAAACTTAATGAACTGCAAGATGTTTAATCACAAAGATATCGACACATAGAAACATCATAATAGAAACACTGAAAGCTAAACACAAAGAAATCTATTGAAAGCAACAGAGCAAACCAAATTGTAATGTATAAGAGAACACCAATTAAGATGAATAGCTGACTTTTCAATAGAACAAATGGAGAAGAGATAAAAACTGAGAGATTTATTTACTAGCAGATACACCTTATAAGAAATACTACAGGGGGACTTCCCTAGTGATCCAGTGGTTAGGACTCCGTGCTCCCAATGCAAGGGGCCCGGGTTCGATCCCTTGTCAGGGAACTAGATCTCGCATGCTGCAACTAAGAGCCCACGTGCCGCAACTAAAAGATCCTGCCCGTGTGCCACAACTAAAAAGATCCCACATGCTGCAACGAATATCCCACATGCACCAACTAAGACTCGGCACAGCCACATAAATAAATAAATATTTTTTAAAAGATAAGAAATACTACAGGAAGTTTTTCAGGTTAAAAGCAAGTGACCTCATACAGTAATTCAAATCCACATGAAAAAAACAAAGAGTACCAGTACAGATAATTACATAATTATAAAAGTATATAAATGCATATTTCTTTTCTATTCTTCTCTTTACTCATTTAAAAAATAATTGAATAAAACAATATGTATATAATAGTATATAGGACCTATAACATATAGAAATATATTTGCCAGTAACAGCACAAAGAAGGTGAATGGGAGCAAAGATGTACAAGGCTAAGGAAACAACACCCAATAAAGGGTGGAAACTCAAATCCACAGGAACAAATGAGACTCATAAATGGTCAACAAGGTTACTATAGCAAACTCTATAAATATATACTTCTCCTTTCTTACCTCAGCTTCTTTAATAACCATAAAATCATGTAAAGCAATAGTTAAAATAATGTATTGTGGGTTGTGTAGCATATATAAGTATAATATGTATAACAATATAGCAAAAAAGGCGGGAGAGGGAGGGGCTTCCCTGATGGCACAGGGGTTAAGAATCCACCTGCCAGTGCAGGGGACACGGGTTCGATCCCTTGTCTGGGAAGATCCCACATGCTGTGGAGCAACTAAGCCTGTGTGCCACAACTGCTGAGCCTGTGCTCTAGAGCCTGTGAGCCACAACTACTGAAGCCTGCACACCCTAGAGCCCATGCTCCGCAACAAGAGAGGCCACCACAATGAAAAGTCCATACACCAAACGAAGAGAAGTCCCCACTCGCCGCAACTAGAGAAAGCCCACTTGCAGCAACAAAGATCCAATGCAGCCAAAAATAAATAAAATAAAGTAAATAAATTTACACAAAAAAAGAGGGAGAGGGAATAGAGCTATATAGGAGTAACATAACTATATCTCTAAATATGAAATAGATTCTAATAATGTAAGATATGTATGGTAAGCCCTAGAGCGACCACCAAGAAAATAACTTTTAAAATACTGTAAAAAAAATAATCATTAAAAGAGGGCTTCCCTGGTGGCGCAGTGGTTGAGAGTCCCCCTGCCGATGCAGGGAACACGGGCTTGTGCCCCGGTCCAGGAAGATCCCACATGTCACGGAGCGGCTGGGCCTGTGAGCCACGGCCGCTGAGCCTGCGCGTCCAGAGCCTGTGCTCTGCAAAGGGAGAGGCCACAACAGTGAGAGGCCCGCATACCGCAAAAAAAAAAAAAAATCATTAAAAGAATTTAAATGTTATGTTAGAAAATATTCACTTAATGCAAAAGAAAGAATAATAATAGAGGAACAAAAAGGGCACAAGACATAGAAAACAAGGCAGCAGTAAATGCAACAATATCAATAACATTAGATGTGAATGAATTAAACAATCCAATCAAAAAGCTGAGATTGTCAGATGGTATTTATTTTTTAAAGATCCAACTATATGCTGTCTACCTGAGCTACACTTTTGATTTAAAGATACAAAAAAGTTAGTTGTAAACCAACCATAACAAAGCTAGATTGGCTATACTAATACCAGTCAAAGATAGAGTAAAACATGGGAATTCCCTGTTGGTCCAGTGGTTAAGACTCTGCGCTTTCACTGCCATGGGCCCAGGGTTTGATCCCTGGTTGGGGAACTAAGATCCCACAGGTCCCATGCATGGAAAAAAAAAAAAAGTAAAACAAAAATGTTACTAGAGATAAAGAGGGACCATTTATTATGATGAAAGGGGGCTTCCCTGATGGCACAGTGGTTAAGAATCTGCCTGCCAATGCAGGGGACACAGGTTTGAGCCCTGGTCTGGGAAAATCCCACGTGCCGCAGAGCAACTAAGCCCGTGTACCACAACTACTGAGCCTGCGCTCTAGAGCCTGCGAGCCACAACTACTGAAGCCTGTGGTGCTCTGCAACAAGAGAAGCCACCACAATGAGAAGCCCACGCACCGCAACGAAGAGTAGCCCCCACTCACCGCAACTAGAGAAAGTCCGTGTGCAGCAACAAAGACCCAACGCAGCCAAAAATAAATAAAATAAATATTTAAAAATTTTTTATCTATGTTAAAAGGGTCAATCCATCAGGAAGATATAACAATTTGAAACGCATAAGCACCTAATAATAGAGTCCCTAATACATGACTTAAAAATTAGAAAAAATGAAAAGAGAAATACACAATTCAACAATAACAGTTGGAGAATGCAATACCCCATTTTCAATAATGGATAGAAAAACTAAGTAGAAGATCAGCAAGGAAATGGAGGACTTGCACAACACTGTACACTGACTAGACCTAACAGACATCTATAGAATACACCATCCAACAATTCTGGAATACATATTCTCCCCAAGTACACATGGAATTTTCTACAGGGTGGACCACATGCTGGGTTATAAAATAAACCTCAATAAATTTAAAAGGATTGAAATCATGTGCATCATGTTCTCTGATTACAATGGAATGAAATTAAAAACGAATAACAGAAGAAAATTTGGGAAATTCACAAATATGTGGAAATTAAAGAACACACTCCTAAAGGATCAATGGACCAAAGAAAAAAACTCACAAGGGAAATTAGCAAGTACTTTGAAATAAATGAAAATGAAGACACAGCCTACCAAACTTACAGGAAGCAGCTAAAGCTAATAGCATTAAAATGCATATATTAAAAAAAAAGATCTGAAATCAGTAATCTAAAGTTCTGGACTTCCCTGGTGGTTAAGAATCCACCTGCCAATGCAGGGGAAACGGGTTCGAGTCCTGGTCCATGAAGATCCCACATGCCATGGAGCAACTAAGCCCGTGCACCACAACTACTAGAGCCTGCTCTCTAGAACCTGTGAGCCACAACTCCTTAGCCCGTGTGCCACAATTACTGAAGCCCACACGCCTAGAGCCCCTGCTCCACAACAAGAGAAGCCATTGCAATGAGAAGCCTGCACACCACAACGAAGAGCAGCCCCCGCTCGCCGCAACTAGAGAAAGCCCGTGCACAGAAACGAAGACCCAACACAGCCTAAATTAAAAAAAAAAACCAAAAACTAAAGTTCTACCTTATGACACTGGAAAAAGAAGAGCAAACTAAATGTACAAGAAACAAAAGAAAGGAAATAAAGATTAGAGTGGAAATTAATGAAATAGAGAATAGAAAAACAAAAGTGAAAATCAACAAAAATAAAATGTTGGTGGCCTTCCCTGGTGGCACAGTGGTTGAGGGTCCGCCTGCCTATGCAGGGGACGCGGGTTCGTGCCCCGGTCCGGGAAGATCCCACATGCCGCGGAGCAGTTAGGCCCGTGAGCCATGGCCGCTGAGCCTGCGTGTCCGGAGCCTGTGCTCCGCAACGGGAGAGGCCACAAGAGTGAGAGGCCTGTGTACCACAAAAATAAATAAATAAATAAATAATAAAAAATAAAATGTTGGTTCTTTGAAAAGATCAACCAAATTAATGAACTTTTACCTACATTGACTAAGAAAAAGGAAAGACTCAAATTACCAAAACCAGGAATGAAAAAGAGGACATCATTATTGACCATACAAAAATTTTTTTAAATTATAAAGGAATACTATGAACAATTATATACCAATATATTAAATAACTGAGGTGAAATGGGAACATACTTAGAAAGACATAAAGTACTGACTGAAGAAGAAACAGAAAGTCTGAATAGATTCATAAAAAATAAAGAGATTGGGCTTCCCTGGTGGCACAGTGGTTGAGAGTCTGCCTGCTGATGCAGGCGACACGGGTTCGTGCCCTGGTCCGGGAAGATCCCAAATGCCGCGGAGCGGCTGAGCCCGTGAGCCATGGCTGCTGGGCCTGCGCGTCCGGAGCCTGTGCTCTGCAACAGGAGAGGCCACAACAGTGAGAGGCCCGCGTACCGCAAAAAAACAAAACAAAACAAAACAAAACAAAACAAAACAAAAAAATAAAGAGATTGAATTAGTAATTTAACTACTACCCAAAGAGAAAAGACTGGGCTGAGATGCCTTCACTGGTGAATTCTACCAAACTTGTAGAAAATTACAACCAATTCTTCACAAACTCTTCCAAAAAATAGAAGGGGAGGTTATACTTCCCAACTTTGCTTTAAGTCCAATATTAGCCTAATTTCAAACCAGAAAAAGACATCACAAGGAACAAATTCTACAAATCAATATCTGTTATGAATATGATGCAAAACTCCTCAACAAAGTATTACCAAACCAAATCCAGCTATACATATACACCATGACCAAGTGGGATTTATCCTGGGAATGCAAGATTGGTTTAACATTCAAAAATCCATTAATGTAGTACACCATATCAATGAAATAAAGGACAAAATAGTCCCAATCATCTCAATAGATGCACAAAAAGCATTTGACAAAATCCAGTTCCCTTTCATGACAAAACTACTAAACAAACCAGGAATAGAAGGGATTTTTTTTTTCAACCTGATAATGTTCTTCTACAAAAAATTCACAGATAACATCATATTTAATGCCAAAAGACTGGATGCTTTCCTCCTAAAATTAAGAACAAGATAAGGATGTCTGTTCTCACCACTTCTGTTTGACATTGTACTGGAGGTTATAGGTACAGCAATTAGGCAAGAGAAAATAAAATAAAAAGCTTCAAGAATAAAAGGGAAGAAGTAAAACTATCTGTTTGAAGATGGCATGGTCTTGTGTGTAGAAAATCCTAAGGAATCCACTAAAAAACTGTTAGAACTAATAAATGAGTTTAAAGAAGTTGCAGGGTACATGATCAATATACAAAGATTCATTGTATTTCCATAGACTTGCAATGAGTATCAGAATTGAAAATAAGAAAAAATTCCATTTGTAATAGCATCAAAAATTAAATATTTAGGAATAACTTCAACAAAATAAGTGTAAAACTTATACTGTTTAAACTATAAAGCATTGATGAAAGAAATTAAAGAAAATCTAAATAAATGGAAAGGCATTTCATGTTCATGAGTCAGAACACTTAATATTGTTAAAGTGGCAATATTTCCTAAATTGATCTATAGGTTCAGTGCAATCCCTATAAAAATCCCACCTGGCTTCCTTGATAAGTTGACAAGCTGATCTGAACATTCATATTTGAATACAAGGGACCTAGAATAGTCAAAACAATCTTGAAAAAGAACAAAGATGGAGGACTCACATTTCCTAAATACAAAACAGTACACTACAGTAGTCAAGATAGTATGATAGTGGTATAAGGATCAATGGATGAATGGAATAGAACTGAGAATTCAGAAATAAACCCTCAGATTACAATCAATTGATTTTTTAAAAATAAATTTATTTATTTTTGGCTGCCCTGGGTCTTTGTAGCTGCACGTTCTTTCTCTAGCTACAGCAAGCAGGGGCTGCTCTTCGTTGCAGTGTGCGGTGTTCTCATTGTGGTGGCTTCTCTTGTTGCAGAGCATGTGCTCTAGGCACGTGGGGTTCAGTAGTTGTGGCTCACAGGTTCTAGAGCACAGGCTCAGTTGTTGTGGCGCATGGGCTTAGTTCCACGACATGTGGGATCTTCCCGGACCAGGGCTCAAACCCATGTGCCCTGCAGTGGCAAGTGGATTCTTAACCACTGCTCCACCAGGGAAGCCCTACAGTCAACTGATTTTTAAGAAGGGTGTCAAAACGATTCCATAGGGGAAGTAATAGTCTTTCAACAAATCATCTTGAGACCACATTTTCACATGGAAACGAATGAAGTTGGACCCCTACATCACACCATAAACATAAAGAAACTCAAAATTGATCAAATACTTAAATATAAGAGCTAAAAAGTATAGAACATCTAAAAGAAAACATGGCTGTAAATCTGTGAAACTTTGGATTAGGCAATGATTTAGATATGAAACTAAAAGCACAAGTAATAAAAGAAAAAATATATGAATTGTTCTTTATCAAATTTAAAAAACAATTTTGTGCTTCAAAAGACACTGGTGAAAGAAAGTGAAAAGAGGACTTCCCTGGTGGCGCAGTGGTTAAGAATCTGCCTGTCAATGCAGGGGACACGGGTTCGATCCCTGGTTTGGGAAGATCCCACATGCTGCAGAGTAACTAAGCCCATGTGCCACAACTACTGAGCCTGTGCTCTAGAGCCTGCAAGCCATAACTACTAAGCCTGTGCACCACAACTACTGAAGCCCACGTGCCCTAGAGCCCACGTGCCACAACTACTGAGCCCACATGCCTAGAGCCCATGCTCTGCAATGGGAAAAGCCACCACAATGAGAAGCCCACGCACCACAACGAAGAGTAGCCCCCACTCACCACAACTAGAGAAAGCCCATGTGCAGCAACAAAGACCCAATGCAGCCAAAAATTATTTTTAATTAAAAAAATAAAAATAAATAAACAAAAAATAGAAAGTGAAAAGACATCTCATGGAATGGGAAAAAATTTTGCAAGTCATATATCTGATAAGGAACTTTCATCTAGAATTATATAAAGACCTCTTACAACTTAACAGTAAAAAGACAACCCAACTTAAAAATGGACAATATATCTGAATAGACGTTTGTGCAAAGAAGATATATACAGGCCAATAAGCACATGAAAATATGCTCAACATCACTAGTCACCAGAGAAATGCAAGTCAAAACTATGAGATACCACTTCATGTATTAGGATAGTTGTAATAAAAAAGACAGATAATAACAATTGTTGACAAGGCTGTGAAGAAATCAGTACACTCATACACTCCTGGTGGAAATATAAAATGGTGCATCCTCTTTGGAAAACAGTCTGGAAGTTCCTCGAACTGTTAAAGCCATATAACCATACAACCCAGCAATTCCACTCTTAGATATATATACCCAAGAGAAATGAAACTATATGTCCACAGAAAAATTTCATGAATGTTCATAGCATTATTAATCATAACCAAAAAGTGAAAACAACCTAGATGTCCAGCAACTAATGAATGAAGGAATGAAATGTAGTATACATACAACAGGATACTATTCAGCCATAAAAAGAATGAAGTACTGACACAGCTACATGGATGAACCTTGAAAACATGCTCTGTGAAAGAATGCAGACACAAAAGACAGCATATTATATGATTGCATTTACATTAAACATATTGAATAGGCAAATCTATAAAGACAGAAAATAGATTAGTGGTTGCCTAGTGTTGGAAGGTATGGGGGAAGCAACCCCAAGTAATTAAAGAATTGTGTTTGAAGTCTCAAAAAAATGTGGGCAAATGAATTTTGATATGCTCATACCATAGACTATTATTATAGAGTAGTCTTCCCTGACTCCCATATTTTTATTATAATTGATATATTACTTAAACTTATGACTTGAGCTTCTTTTTTATTCACTGCCCAAACCTGAATTCTTTCAATCCATTTAAAAATAAAAGTGATAAATCTTAGTTACCCTGGTTTAGAAAATATTTCTTAGATAGGATGTAAAAAGCATGAACCATGAAAGAAAAAAAATGATAAATTGATTTCATCAAAACTAAAAACGTTTTCTCTTCAAAATCCACTGTTAAGTAAATGAAAAAGCAAGCTACAGATTGACAGAAAATAGTTGCTGACCATATGTCTAATAAAGGACTTGTATCTTGAATATACAAATAATTCATGACACAATAAGAAGGCAAATAACCCAATAAGGACTGGTAAAAGATTTAACAGATACTACACCAAAAATTATATGTGAATGGCATAACAAAACAAAATAGAACAAAAACCCACATGAAGAGATGCTCAACATCACTAGTAGATTAAAACAGTGAGATGTAAATTAAAATATAAATAAAATGTAAATTAAAACGAGATGATACTACACACTTATTAAAATGGTTAAAATTTTTAACTGAAAATATTAAGTGTTGGCAAGTTTATGGAACAACTGGAACTCTCAAACATTGATGGTACATATCAATGTTCTTATAAAGTTAAAGATATACTCAGCATATGACCCAGATATGACTTTATTTACCCAAGAGAAATGAATACCTGCTTATACAAAGAGTTGCACTTGAATGTTCATAGTAGCTTTATTCATACTGCCAAAAAATGGAAACCACCCAATGTGCATCAATTGGTGAAGGGATAAACAAATCAGAGTATTTCTGTGCAATGCTGTATTACTCAGAAAGAAAAAAAGAATTAGATAATCTACTGCTACACAGAACGTCATGAATGAATCTCTAAAGAATTATGTTAAATACAAGAAGTCTTACATAATACATTATGTACTGTATGATTCCATTTATATTAAATTCTAGAAAAGTTGAAATTTTTGTGGACAGAAAGTAGATTAGTGGCTACCAGAGGCCAGGGCCAGGGATTGGGGAAGGGGTTGATGACAAAAAAGCATGAAGGAACTTTTTTTTTTTTTTGGCTGTGCCACATGGCATGTGGGATCTTAGTTCCCCAAGCAGTGATCAAACCTGCCTCCCCTACATTGGAAGCATGGAGTCTTAACAACTAGACCACCAGGGAAGTCCCTGAAGGAACTTTTTGAAGTGAAGGAAACATTCTAAATCAGCTTGTGGTAACAATCACATGATTGTATACATTTTTCAAAAGTCATCAAATTGTACACTTAAAATTGGTGAATTTTACTGCATGTAAATTGTACCTCAATAAAGCTGATTAAACAATGCCAATAAAAATTTTAAAAGATTCTAGAAAAATAGGAGTTACATTAGCAAAGTTTTTAAATCGTCCCAAATCCCCACATAAATATAGAGCAAGCAGCCAGTAAAACCAAAAACCTATTGGCAACATTTAAGTAAAACTGGATGAAACAATTTTATGGGCTCAATTGCACCTCCCCTCGAATTCATATGTTGAAACCCTAACTCCCAGTACCTCAGAATGTGACCATATTTGAAGACAGGGGCTTTAAAGAGATGATTAAATTAAGATGATTAGTGTGGGCCCTAATCCAGTCTCTTCTTATAAGAAGAGGAAATTTGGATACTCTGAGAAACACTAGGGAAGTGCTGGCCCAGTGGAAAGGCTATGTGGGGACACAGTGAGAAGAGGTGGCCATCTGCAAGCCAAGGAGAGAGGCAGGAAAAGACTTCCTGACATCTTGATCTTGGACTAATAGTAACCAGAACTGTGAGAAAATAATTTTCTGTTGCTTAAGCCACCCAGCTTGTGGTAATTTGTTATGACAGCCCCAGCAAACTAATACAGATAACATACCCATTAATCCCCAAATAAAAGCAGATAGGGAAAAATCATAATGCAATACCTGCATGGTAAATCTGTGCATCTATGAAGAAGGAAGCCAAGCAAAGTAATTGGACATCTGAAGTAACCTGAAAGCAAGAGAACACCAAAACATACTCACTGGAAAGCAGAGTGGGCCAAGTTGAGAACAACAGCTGAAATGGGATGCAGCTTTGCACACACCAATGGGAGAGGAGTGCAAGTTGTCCACGACGGAAGATCTGAAGGGGCTTGTGAAGCTTTGTCTGTGAGAACTTTCAAAGTAGACAGCCCAAATTTCTTTCCAGGAGAAAGTTCCTCCCTGAGGAGAAAATGCAAAGAATGGGGAATCATAATTGAGCTGGACAGGGAAAACAGAATCGAAGTCAAGGTCCAGATAAAAGTGGGAGGGAAGAAGAGAGCAATTAAGTGTCAGAAAGGCCATATGTGTGTGTGTGTGTGTGTGTGTGTGTGTGTGTGTGTGTGTGTGTGTGTGTGTGTGTATTTCTTTTTCAACACTGTGTGAAGCCTACAGAAACAGCTCTGTAGGTATAAATAATTACCCTGAATCAAGCCTCCTTCTAAAGTGGTTCAGGGAAACTACTATATAAAAATAAGTAACAGAAAGGTATCAGACCAACTCCATAAAAGTTACTATTTTAAAAGAGAGAGAGAGAATAAGGAATACAATAACATCCTTACAGACAATGAAAGCATATCAGAAAGATCAAAATTGGAACCGACTATTTCAAAATGAGCTAATACTGCATTTAGAAAATGATACAAAATATGAAAGAACAATATAAATTAGAATTAAAAAATTCAGAAATGGGGTACTAACTCAGAAAAGAATTAGAAATAAAAGTCATTTCAGAAATAAAGACTCTCCTTAAAAAGCTAAAAATAGAACTACCATATGACCCAGCAATCCCACCCCTAGGCATATACCCAGAGAAAACCATAATTTGAAAAGATACATGCACCCCAATGTTCATTGCAGCACTATTTACTATTTACAATAGCCAGGACATGGAAGCAAACTAAATGTCCATCAATAGAAGAATGAGTAAAGAAGATGTGGTACATATATACAATGGAATATTACTCAGCCATAAAAAGAACAAAATAATGCCATTTGCAGCAACATGTGGATGGACCTAGAGATTGCCATACTGAGTGAAGTAAGTCAGACAGAGAAAGACAAATATCATATAATATCACATATGTAGAATCTAAAAAAAAGGGTACAAATGAACTTATTTACAAAACAGAAGTAGAGTCACAGATGTATAAAGCAAAACTTATGGTTACCAGGGGATGGGGGGCGAGGGATAAACTGGGAAATTGGGATTGATATATCACACTACTATATATAAAATAGATAACTAATATGGACCTAGTGTATAGCACAGGGAGCTCAATACTCTAATGGCCTATATGGAAAAAGAATCTAAAAAAGAGTGGATTTATGTATATGTATAACTAATTCACTTTGCTCTACATCTGAAACTAACACAACATTGTAAATCAACTATACTCTAATAAAATTTTTTTTTAAAAAAGGAAAGAAAGACTCAACTAGAAGGAATACAACAATGACTAAACCAAGAAATGCCTAAGAGGAATAGAAGGTAAAAATTAGGAAAATTTCTAAAATTGGAAAGAAATGAAGAAAGAAATTTAAAAAGACTTGAGAGACAGAGAAAAATATTGGAGACAGGCAAAGAAGATCAAACATATTAACAGAAGTTCCTGAAGAAGAAAACAAAAGCAAAGGAACGGAATACTAAAAACTTAGAATAATAATAATAATACTGATATAAAAAAGATTTGCAACTGCATATTGAAAAAGTAGATGGTATACCTGAGAATATCAATTCAGAACAACAAACTACAAGTCATATTAGTAAAATTACTTTAAAGAAAAGAAAAAAATTATTTGGGCACCTAGGGAGAAATAAATATAAGTGACTTTTTTTTTGGCTGCACTGCTTGGCATGTGGAACTTCCCCAACCAGGGATCAAACCCATGCCCCCTGCATTGGAAGCATGGAGTCTTAACCACTGCACCATCAGGGAAGTCCATAAGTGACTTTTAAAGGGAAAAAAAAATGTCAGGTTATCATCAGACATTTTGACAGTAAATACAGTATATTTAGAAATATAAAATGGATTAGCATATTTTAAATACTCAATGAAAGAAAATATGAGCCAAATATTTTATACCCAGCAAAACTAAAAAACAGTTATTAACAGATGAGTATGGAGAAATATTGTAGGTTAAAAGAAACTTAAAAGACATGTCAAATTAAAAAAAACAGTAAGGTAAAACATAGTGTTTAGAGATGTACAAATGGATAAATTATAAAGAAACACAAGGAAGAAATAACACAAGGAAGAAAAGTTAGGAGAGTGGTAGTGGTTACTTTTGGAGACAGGGCAAGGTAATGATTGGGACAGAACATATGGAGGAATTTCTGACTTATCTGGTAAATTTCTATATTTTGACCTGAGTGATAGTTACAGGGGTATTTGTCTTATAACAATTCATTTGGGTGTATTTTTATGGTTTTTCTGTGTGTGTTTTATTTTTGCAATAAAAAAAGATTTAAAAAAACAACAACGATGAACAACAGAGTCTCAGGAATTATAACTTTTCTCCTCCTTCACAGCATGTAAACATGGAGGGGAAAAGTCAGTGCTGTTGAAAGCCACTCAAGCCTGAAAACATTTGTATTTGCTGGAAAACTGTTCCAGTTACACAGAGAATGAACAAACACGGGAATTCTAAAAGCATAAGATATCATGCCTACTAGCCCTCAAGCATATTTAGAGGCTGAGTAGACAAAGCCTGTATGGGACAGGAATTCAAGCCCTGAACATGGTTTAAGGTAATCTCCAACAGGTACCCCTATCTTCCTGGCGGAAGTAATATTAATTGTTTCTTGATCTCAGGGAATCTTCACAAATAATTATTTTCAAGGTCAATGAGAAGCATGTGGTAAAAGAAACTAAGCCCTCAGTGAAACAAGGTATTATGAAAGAGAACCAGCAGAAACACAAGATAGTGACAATAGGCCTTCATTTGAATCATAGATACAAGTTACCAAAGAACTTTGCTTATGTTTAAACCTCGATTTTATTTCTTAAAATATGTGTAGGGATCTATAAAAATTACAGATTTGAAAAAGAACAAAGTAAAACTTTCATATGGGAAAAGTACAATAACCGAAATTAGATACTTATTGTACAGGTTGGGCACAAAATTGGACAAAACAGAAAAGAGAATTACTTAACTGGAAGAAAGATAAAAATACACAGAATCTATCACAGAGAGACAAAATGAGGCTATATATAAAAGAGAGTTTAAAGATATGCCAGATAGAGTTGGAGTTGCAACTAAACTTCAATATTAGAAGAAACAATAAATGAACAATTTCCAAAGATGATGACAGTCTCTAAACCATTGACTCAAATCCTTCAACCTAGACCCATTATGGAGAAACTGCATAAAATCAAAGACAATGAGAAAATCTTAAAACAGCAAACAAGAAAGGATAAATTACCTTCAAATTAGCCATTAGACTGACAGCTGACTTTTCACAGTAGCAATGAAAGTTAGAAGAGTGGAATGTTAGCTGAAATAAAATACTATCCACTGAAATAAAATAATAATGAGACATAGGGAAAATGATCCCCAATGGAAGTGTTGAGAAACAAGAATAAATGAAAAGCAATATAGGAATTATGGGGGCAAATGTAAATGAACATTGACTATAAAAAATTATGTCTATGAGGTTAAAAAAAGATAATAAATATGCAAGAAAACAATAATCTACATTGGTATATGGGTGGATGAATGTAGCTAAAGTACTCTAAGTATGTTCTATTGTCATGGGAGCGAATAAAGATATGAACTGTTTTAGACCTTGATAGGTTTTAGTATTCATGATATTTTCTGAAGTAACCCTTAAAGCATAGAAATAGTATGTAGAATTTCCAATAATAGAGGTAAAAACAAAATGACAATTTTTAAAATCATGAAGAAAACAAAGAGGAAAAAAAGAATATAGAATTGGCAAAATAAACAAAAGATTAAAGGTGGTAGATTTAAAGCTAAATATATCAGTAATTACATTGAATAAATTAGATCTAATACTCTATTTAAAAGACAAAGAATGTCATATTGAATTTAAAAAATGCAACTATATTGTGTTTAGAAAACACATCTATAATTTAAGGATACAAAAAGTTGAAATTAAAAAAATTGAAATTTAATTAACTGAAATTAAATTATATCATACAAACAATAAGCAATTCATGTAACTATACTACTAGCAGACAACCTAAACTTTAAGCCAAGATGCATTAATAGAGATACCTGTTGAAGATCTTGTCTGATGTAGTTATCTTGCAATAGTGTTACTTTTCTCATGCTCCCCTCCCCTTATATCGAGACCATAAATTATAATCAAATCTCAGCATATTCTGAAAGTCAAACCTAAGTATCAAAAACATTGTCTAAGGATAATGTAGAGAATATATGAAGAAATACTTTCACCAGTGGACACAACGGTGATTCCAATACAATGTAAAGTGAGCCTATAACTTGGCTATTTAGAGTTCCTTGTGACCCTGGACAACAGACCAAAGGCTGGGGTGGAAGAAGAAGAAGGGTGTAAGCTGGTGTTTGCCAGGCTGATTGATCCTGGCTCTCAAGGGAAAGATAGATTTGAAATTTCCAAATGGAACATGGATAGAACACAAAGATTCCCCTGGGTCAACTCCTACTTCTAAATCATTTCCAGTAGTAAAAGTTAATAGAAAACTATAATAACCAACAAGGATTCAGATCCTTTTTTCATAAAGGCTTAGGTCACTTTACCTATAAAAACTCCCCAATCTACTAAATTAAAAGGGAGTGTGTCACAACTGTCATTTACAGAGAAGAAGACTGGAGCATCTATCTAATTTATATATACCTATATATTATGATTACATTTCTTTTTACTCGTTTTCTTCTATGTAGGTTGTTACCACTTAAGACAAAGTTTACGGAATGTCTACAAAGGATCCTGACAGAGAAGAGGTATAGACATTACCCAGCACATTTTCAGTTGAGCGGGGGAATGGCCATATTATTTTAAGTGAGGTTTTCATTTTCAGCTGTGGGAAGAATTATGTATGATTAATGGGATGCCATCTTATAAACGCTGGCCATTCATTTGGCTGCCCAGTTCATGTGTACACTTGCTATGATGGGAAACATCCGTCTTTAAGAAGCAGAGGCTGGGGGCTTTCCTGGTGGCGCAGTGGTTAAGAATCCACCTGCCAATGCAGGGGACACGGGTTTGAGCCCTGGTCCGGGAAGATCCCACATGCTGAGGAGCAACTAAGCCCGTGCACCACAACTACTGAGCCTGTGCTCTAGAGCCCGCGAACCACACGTACTGGAGCCCACCTGCCACAGCTACTGAAGCCCGCATACCTAGAGTCCGTGCTCTAGGACTCACAAGAGAAGCCACTGCAATGAGAAGCCCACGCACCGCAACAAAGAGTAGACGCCACTTGCCACAACTAGAGAAAGCCCACGCACAGCAACAAAGACCCAACGCAGCCAAAAAAAAAAAAAAAAATTAAAAAAAAATATATATGTAAAAGCAGCAGAAGCTGATCCTCACTAATCTGAAAATGTATCTGTCTCCCCAGCAGCTAATGCACAGGGATGGAACCTAGGCTTCAGCACTCAAACACACTCCTCTCCAAACAGCAAGCTGATAGTACAAAGGAACAAGGACTGTGGAAATTCCATCTGGGTGATGGGTAACCCCAGGTACACAGGTGGCAGTAGCAGGAACATCCAGAGCCCAGCACCCATGGTGTCAGTAGTGTAAGTTGGGGATTCTGTGTACAGCAGCAGCAGTGGTGATCTCACCACACAAGCTCTATGTCATCATTTGGAGCATTGTTTCTGGTTCTGTATCTTTGTTCTTCAGCACATTAAGATTTTCCATGAGCAATTCAAAACCATTTGAATGAATTCTTTATCCACTCAAATTAATAAAATGTAAAACATATTGACTGTAACTAATGTGTTTTCATTAAAATTAGAAATAAAACAAAAATGGCTATAGAAAATTTTTTTGTGGGTGATAATTAGCTATAACTCTCTCATCCTGATTTCTGGACTGATTGAGAAATAGGTCATTTTTTGGGTAATGCTTTATTGAAAGAGGCAGCTTGAACCTGGAGTTAAAATGCATAACCTAATACTTCATTCAAACTCTAGATATTGGGACATATACCAGCAGAGGAATGGGTCTGCAGAGTCAGCATAGAGAATCATAGCCTGCCCCAGGAAATATGAGAAATTCAGGGTCAAATAAAGGGAGGTAATTTATGTGTTTTAATACATTTCACCAAGGTAATAAATCATTTCTCTTATGACACACAAACAAGAGTAGGGATGAAAACAGGAAGCAGAAATTATCCTCAAAATCCAACTCTTCAGCCTGTAAAAATGGGGAAAATCTGTTAAAAAAGAAGTCCTGCTCAAAATCCACTGTCATCAGGTCTACAACATGAAATAAGACAAGAAAATAGGTGTAATACTGTGAGATGGGTATATCTTTTATCTGCACATTATAAAAGATCAAAAGAATCTATCTCTTTATAATCAATACCCTAATAAAATATGTTAAACTTTCAATTATTACTAGCATATCTTAAGGACTATATATATATTTTATGTACATTATAAAGATATTAGAGAGTAAGGAGGATGAAGAGCTCTCAAAGAAATTTCAAGACATACATATATATTAATGAATATCCAGTCAGTGTCAATGATGCATTCATTTGGGATACTCTATATTTAAACTTAATAATTCAAAATATAATCCCGATGAGGACTTTTACTGGAACTGGATTAAAAAAATTTTTAATTCTAATGAAGACACATTTGTCTTTATTTTCAAATAAAACTATGTAATTATATGTATTTTTATTTACAAGTAATAAGTTACTGAAAAGTATAAATCAAAGAATGCTGGCAAATAGGTCTGAGGATATGAGCATTTAATATATGATAGATAGTATTTTAATTCAGTAGAAGATGAATAGTTTAATAGTTCAATACTTTAATAATTGTTTCTGGCATAATTGGCTTTATTTCTGGATGAGAACAAGCCAACATACTATATCACACCATATATAATAATCAATCCAGATGGATTAAGTGTTAAATCTGTGTGTGTACACACCCACATAAACACATATATGAAAACCTGCACTTTTTTCCTTTATCCTCTTGTCCTCTGAAATTTTCTATAAGCAATACTTTTCTAAGAAACATGGAAAACATTGGAAATGTTTATTTCTATTTTATAGAAATAAAATAAATAGACAAGAATATAATATATGAATGTTTATTGCAGCACTAATTTTAAATGGCAAAGGAGATAATATGAAATATCACAACTAGGGAAATACTGTAGTTGAGTAGGTATTGGTATAAGCATACTGTGGAATATACTGTAAGCATTAAAACAACTAAGTTCAATCATCATTTACTAACTTGAAAGAAAATCCAAAATGTACTGTTGAATGTAAAAAAGAAATTACAGAGAAATGTATAAAGTATCATCCATTTGGGGGGGTAAAAAATACTAAAATAATTTATTTGTGTTACTGTTTAAGCTTGAAGAAGTATATGGGGGAGATACACGAGGTTTAGACATTACTCAGAAGGAAATAGACAAAGGGGAAGGGAGTGAGGAATGGAGAGGAGCAGAGATAATGTTTTTTTCTTTTTACTGGCATTGGTTCAAGTGCAAATGCATTACTTCTGTAATTTTAGATGAGGAACTCAATAAATGACTTTAAAATGACAGAAGAATATAAAATTTCACTTAGTTCTCATTTTAGTGTAATGCAGAATATTAGAATAAAACAGCCTCGTCTTTACTAATTCTACCATCTGCAGATATGTTGCTCACTCTACTTATCTCAAATTGATTATTAAATATTTTACTTCTTCATGCCTCGTAAAAAATAAAGTAGCTCAATGTTTTGTTTTGTTTTTTAAAGTCCTCTAATATGGGATCTAAGAAAAAAGAAAGTGGAGCATAGAAGGATAGATCTATAGTAACTTTGGATATATGGATTTTCCTTCCACAGAATGGTACCATTCAATGTAGGAAGCTGCTTGCTGAGCATGAAAATTGAGGCACAGTAAAGGCCCATCTCAAACACTAACCTAAACCTAAACAAAGCTAAGCTGTGGGACTTTTTTTTTAAACTTCAGGATTTCTTAAGAAATTTTAGTAGGCTTCCACACTATAATGGCAGAGGTGAGTAGTTGCAACAGAAATAGTATGACATACAGAGGGTAAAATATTTATTTTCCGGCCCTTTACACAAAGTTTGCTGACCCTTGGTCTAAAACAGAATGCATAATTCCAGTGACATATTTGCTGCTAGAGTGATGGTCTGGCTAACCTATTTTTCTCAATAGGTTAACTCTTTATTCTTATTTTCAGCTGCGTGTGTATACAGTTATATAGCTCAAGAATGGGATTACAACATATAAAATATACCCTAGTTTTTAAATGACATGATGCTGAGAATAAAAAACTGCATGTAGAAAATATGGGACTGGATCAAGTCCTTAAAAAAAAAAAACTGTATTTGGAGTTTAGCTACTTTATCTCTGAAAATACTTTTCACATCTAAGAAATTCCAGGTAAATTATCTTGTATTTCACTATTCCCCTGCCACCCTTAAGTCTCCTTGGGGCTAAGGGATTTGCACTATTAAAAACTCCTCCTGTGAGCCTTTTGCACACTCACTGCTCTAGTGTCCAGAACAAAAGTAAGCTATGGGTCACTTGCTACTTGCAGCGTCAATATATCTTTGGTCCATACCATGTTTAAAAAAAAACCAAACAAAACCCTAGCTGCCATTTAAAAAATCAAGGGCTATCACACGCTGAAAAAAAGTAGATTTCTGGATTTTCCCAAAAGTCAGAAGAGCTGGCAAAAGAAGGCCTGCATTTTCTCATAGCACTCATTAGCTGGAACTGGGCACTGGGGATCCTCTTCAGTTACTGTCCCAATGCAGGTTCATTTCTGTTCATTTAATAGATACCTACAGTTTGCTATTTTCTTTAGTATGCTTGTATATATCTTCATGGATGACCCTGAAAAATAGCTTCCTGTTTGTGTTCTCCTAATCCTTATCTAACATCAGGATTATGTTAGAGTATGTTATGAGATGTCTACTTCTATATAACTAATAGTTCCTTGAATACTTGATAAAGTCTTTCCTGTTCTCATCACAAAAAAAAATTCTGTAAGTATGCATGGTGGCGGATGTTAACTAGACTTATTATGCTGGTCATTTTCCAATGTATACAAACATCAGATTATTATGTTGTGCACCTGAAACTAATATAATGTTGGTATCAATTATACCCCAATTTTTTAAAAAAAGAGTTCTGCCTGTAAAGAAATTGGGTTTGATGCTTCATTAGTAATAGCCACTATATCTCACGCTAAATTTCCCCTTTTACCTGTGTTTATGAGTCTCCCAAGAGTTTAATTCTCTTTGAGTCAATACTGTAATTTTTATTTTCCTACAAAATAATTTTGTTTAGGTTTTCAAATGTATTGGAAGTACTGTATTCAGTATAACATTTAAAATCAGTCACTATAAGGTTTCTCTTTATGTACATATGCATATTCATTTTCAAACATAATGCTGTTTGTCTTTTCATATTTTTTAATCAGTGTCACCAATGTCTTGTCTATATTATCATCTGTCTTTATATTAGGTATTATATGATGTAGTGAAAAGGATACCAGTCTGAATACAGCCTTTCCTACTCATTACACACATTACTTTCCCCACCAACACCCAGGATTACTTCATGTTCCATAGGAAGTAAGTGATAATGGAAAATTTCTTAATTCATTACCTTCAATGGGTCTTTCTTCAATTATCTGTCCTGTCTGATGTTGAGTAAGGTCTGTAGAAACAGTTGCTTTTCAACAAATAATACTAATAATGACAACGATGAATACAATTAACATGACCAACATTCTGTGGGTATCTATTTATTATATGACAGGCACAATTCTAAGCACTTTGTGTCTCTTTATTTGATCCTCACACAAAATTATGAGGTAGGTATTATAATTATCCCCATTTTATAATTTCTACCAAAACATATATGTATAAAAACATAGAAAAATGCTCAAGAGGATAAATACTAAACAAGGAGGGATATGGGTACAAGGATAGTTGTCAAAGACCTTACTTGTAATGTTTAAACCTATTATAAGGAAAATATATATTGAGGCATTATTTCTGCAATTAAAATAAAAGACATGACACAAAGATATACCTAGGGAGAATGCCCGTCAGGGCACTGTGTATAATGGCAAAAACACTGGAGGAAACTACAATGTCTATCAGTAGGGATTTGATGAAATGATATTACAGCAACACAAGGAAAACACCATGAAGATAGTAAAGGATCTCTATTTACTGAGTGGTAAGTCATTACATGAACGTTTCTACAACAAGAAAGTCTAAATTTTGTAAAGAGCAAAAGGAATAAGCTATCTTCAAAAATAAAGAGGTCACTGCTCTTGGGTATTAAAGGTATCTTAAAAATAAAGATATTTTATAAACCATGATATACACAGATGGACTTTACAGTTATATAAATTTAAATGGATTAAAAGATTAAGAATATTACAACTATAGACAAATTGGGGGGAAAATAAAATGAAAATCACAGGATTACATTTCAGCATGTATTCTCTGATGTTTAAGATAAGGTTAGAAAGGTGCCAGAAGTGCTGTTGTCATTTTGAGTATTTACTAGACTGAATTACCTGATGGCAAGGGAAATAGGGGCTTTTATTAAATGGCTTCCAAAACGTATTCTACTCATAGGGTGTTTCTCCTACATGATTTTTCTTGGGCTGAACAAGCTGTAGTCAGCAAATAAGATGTTTCTACCTTATTCTATTTAGAGGGATTAATATAGAGATAAATTCTCTTTTGTTAAATAGTTGATGTTAATAGTTTTGAGCTGTAAATAAAAGCATTTGCACACATTTCATATATTCTATGTTTTATCACCAGTACAAATTTTGATGTTGAATCAGCTGTGAGTCATAATTAAAGGTCTTCCCACATTCCCTATATTCATAGGGTTTCTCACTAGTATGAATTCTATGATGACTAATAAGTTGTGAACTCTGAGAATAGGCTTTCCCACATATCTTACATTCATAGGGCTTCTCACCAGTATGAATTCTCTGATGTCGAGTAAGGTCTGAACCAGAACGAAAAGCCTTTTCACATTCCTTACATTCATAGGGTTTCTCACCTGTGTGGATTCTCTGATGTTTAATAAGTTGTGAGCTCTGACTAAAGGCATTGCCACATTCCTTACATTCATAGGGTTTCTCCCCTGTATGAATTCTCTGATGTTGAGTGAAGTTTGAGCCACTACTAAAGGCCTTCCCACATTCTTTACATTCATAGGGCTTTTCACCAGTGTGAATTCTCTGATGTCGAGTGAAGTTGGAGCCACTACTAAAGGCCTTTCCACATTCCTTACATTCATAGGGTTTCTCACCAGTGTGAATTCGGTGATGTCGAGTAAGGTCTGAGCCACAAATAAAGGTTTTTCCACATTCCTTACATTCAAAGGGTTTCTTGCCAGTATGAATTTTCTGATGATGACTGAGTCTTGAGGGATGTCTAAAGGCCTTTCCACATTCCTTACATTCATAGGGTTTCTCAACAGTATGAATTATCTGATGGGTGGTAAGCTGTGAGTCATGTCTAAAGGTTTTCCTATATTCCTTAGTTGCACAGTATTTCTCTTTATTACTAATGATTTGCTGTAATGTAAAGGATGGATGTTGACTAAAAGTGGGCATGCCTTCATGGGTGAATATCAGTTGACTGAAATGTCCCTCCTGAGAGCCATGTTGTTTCTCAAACTGGCCATTACATTCCCAATCATCTCTGAAACTAGAGCACTGAAGGTCATGTCTTGTAAGTCTTTCCATTATCTCCCACTGGGCTGACTCTATTTCATAAATTTCCTTCTTCAGAAATAATTTCTTGGTCTCACATCTTGACTCCAGGACTGAAAGAAAATATGAAAGCAATCACTCACATTTTTCTTGTTTGGGAGAAATAAAACTTCAATTAAAATGGGAGAATTAAACTGAAATTTTTAAAAATGGACAAGAAAAGAAGAATGAAGAGAGATGACATAGTAAGGTGAGGACAGTAAGTAAGCCACTGGTTTCTAAACGTTGCTATAAATCAGAATTACTTATGGGAGCTTGCTAAATATACAGATGCCTAGACTCCCTTGTTACAGGATGGCTCTAATCATACATACACACACAAAAAATCTCACATCATATGCAAACACACATATAAAAGCGGCGCACAGCATGAACTGTAAAATAAGGGGAATGATCATACCACTTAATAGGGTGGTTGTCAGGATTAAATGAATATGTCTAAGGAAGAATGTTCAGGGGTTGGCAAACTATGTACTGCAGCCCTGCAGTAATTTTTATAAATAAAGTTTTATTGGAACACAGCCACATTTATTCACTTATGTATTGTCTATGGCTGTTTTTGAGCTACAGTTGCAACAGAGACCACATTGACTGCAAGCCTAAAATATTTACTATCTGGCCTGTTGAAAAGTTTGCCAGGCCCTGGTTAGATCTGTATTGTCCATTACAGTAGCTACTAGCATATACGTCTATTTGAATTTAACATAATTAAGATTAAATAAAAATTCAAATTCAGTTCCTCAGTGACAATATCCACATTTCTAGTGTTAGAAATAGCCAAATATGGCTAGTGTCTACCATACTGGAAATCACAAATATCAGACATTTCCATCATTGCTGAAAATTCTAGATTAAGTAACTAGAGGCTTAGGTTCTCTTCAACCAATGACAGAGAAATAGAAGGTGGCAATCCAGATGGGAGAGTACCTTAAGAAAACTCAGGTGCTGAATGAACCTAGCATGAGTGTTATATAGGGAGGATTTTCTGTGGCTCGATATGGTATATGCTTGGGGTTTGATGAAAATACTATGCCTTGGAATTCTGTAATTCTGAACTTAGGAAAAAAGAGGAGAGGACTTAACAAGTGCACAAGCACTGTAGTAGTGATGACCAACTGACAGGAAGGGCATTTGTATGTTCAAAGAGAAGTGAAAAGAATATAATGGGAGGCAGTGTATTGCTATTGAAAGATCAGAGGTACAAGATTCAGTTGTATGAGTTTTGAACTCAAACTCAGTTAATTACAAGCTTTGTTTCCTTGGGCAAATTAGTTCATCTTTCTGAGCCCCCAACTGTCTGTCTATATGACAGGAATGATAACTAACTCTTATAATCATTGTGAGGACTGGGAATACTACATGAAAAAATACTTGGTATTAAATAATTATTTAGTATTTGGGAGATAATATTATGGAAGAATTTCCATATAAAAATACGGATATTAGGCAAGTGAAGTGTTTTGAAGACCACACTATGGACCCAGAGGAAAAACCTCAAGCCAAAAAAGTGAAGATCATTCTAGTACCATTTTATTCATCTTACTCTCATATAATTATTTAGCAAATACTGTTTAATATTGTTCCTAAATATATCCTGACACTCTTCCCTTTATATTCAATATAATACCTAATATGAAATATCTCTCCCTTGGAATACTGGAATAGCCTCCAACCTAGTTTCTCCACTTGAGGTTTGTAGTCTTGAATCCATGTCACTAGAATGGCATTAGCCTGCCAATGCTCTGCTTAAAATCCGTTGGTGGTTTCCTTTTATTGCTCTTACAATAAAAGCCAAACTCCTGAATGTGGTCTACAAAACTCTGAATGATCTTGTTCCTGCCTGCCTTTCAACCAAATCTCACACTATGCTCCATTTTGGTTTCTAAGCTCCAACCACGTTGGTCCTATTTTATAGTTCTTCAAATGCTCCTAATTATTAGTCCCTGTTTAGATCTTTCTAGGTACTTTTCCTTATGTATAGAAGGTATTTTCTTTTACTGTTGGCCTTGGTAACTATTACTCATTTTCCAAATCTCTACATAAAGATCATACTTTTTGAGGTCTTCTCTGATCCTATGACCAAATTACACCCTCCTTGTAATTATATTTTTAGCACTCTGTTCTCTTCCTTAACAGGATTTTCATAATTTGTAATTACATACTTATTTAGGTTCATTTACTATCTTTTCCTTCAATAGGTCTTAAGTTCTGTGAAGGCAAGGAAAATGTCTATTGTCTTCATCAATGTGTATCCAACTCTGAGCATGGTACATGGTACATATTGGAAGATCAAGTATTTACTGACTGACTCAATAAGAAAGTATTTAAATATATACTCCTTAATGAAAAATGTCTAAAAATTTCCTCTAGGGAAAAAGGACAGGGACTTCCTGGTGGCGCAATGGTTAAGAATCCACCTGCCAATGCAGGGGACACAGGTTCAATCCCTGGTCTGGGAAGATCCCACATGCCACGGAGCAACAAAGCCCATGTGCCACAACTACTGAGCCTGTGCTCTAGAGCCCGTTGAGCCACAACTACTGAGCTCAGGTGCCACAACTACTGAAGCCCACACATCTAGACCCTGTGCTCTGCAACAACAGAAGCCACTGCAATGAGAAGCCCACACACCACAATGAAGAGCAGCCCCTGCTCGCTGCAACTAGAGAAAGACTGCGCACACCAACAAAGACCCAACGCGGCCCAAAAATTAATTGATTAAAAATAAAAAGGACACACTTTTTGCAAATATGGCACATTGAATATATGCATTTATTACTGCTCTTTCATGAAGTGCCACTAAAGATAGTAATGAGATTCAACAAAAGAAGAAACTCCATGAGGACAATGAGAGTGGGGAAAAAAGCATCAACAAAAATTTGGAAACTAGAGAATAGATGGAATAGTAATAAATGATGTATTAACCTTGAGCCTTGAAACCTAAGTCACAGATTAGTCTTACTGTAGAATACCAGATATTTTCAAGAATGCAAATACCAGGTACCCTTGAAACTAGGGTGCATAAGGGTTGCAAAAAGGATAATTACTTGAAAATCTGTAAGAAATAGACAGACTTCACATTCTCAAACCTACTCCATATAGCAGGCTGATTCCACAGTCCACTATACCCAGTAAACTCTCAAGAATCGGGCAGCCACGCTTATTTTATTAATTCCAGAAAGAAAGTAGAGGATCCCATTCTGGAGAAAATCAGCCCAAGAGAAAAGACCTGATAGGTGGTGTCAGCCAATGAACTGTTCTAGGCAGATCACTCTACAGTAACTACCACCAATAAATCTACAAATCCTGTCACAAACAAGCTCAAATCAGCTTTTTAATGCCACAGTTTTATATGAGCAAATAGCTTTGAGTCACTAGCTATTTCTGGAAAACATTAAATATAAGAGCTTAAGGGACTTCCCTGGTGGTGCAGTGGTTAAGAATCTGCCTGCCAATGCAGGGGACACAGGTTCGTGCCCTGGTCCGGAAAGATCCCACATGCCACGGAGCAACTAAGCCCATGTGTCACAACTACTGAGCCTGCGCTCTAGAGCCCATGAGCCACACTACTGAGCCTGCATGCCACAACTACTGGAGCCCGTGTGCCTAGAGCCTGTGCTCGGCAACAAGAGAAGCCACCGCAATGAGAAGCCTGTGCGACACAACGAAGAGTAGCCCCCACTCGCCGCAACTAGAAAAAGTCAGTGTGCAGCAACGAAGACCCAACACAGCCAAAAATAAATTAATTAATTAAAAACAAAAACAAAAAATAAGAGCTTAAAATACACAAACAGAAACAGGAGAGACAATGGAGGGAAAAAAACCAAAATTCAAAAGAAGAATACTTCTAAAAAAAAAGAAAAGAAAATGCCTCTAAAAACAATGTTATATAGCAATTCCATAGAGAATGATGTCAGAAAAAGAAATACTGAAAATGTTTTTTTAAATAAAAATACGAAGATGAGAACTTAATAAAACCTCACAGAAAGTACAACAAAAAAAGAGAGATGGAGGGCTTCCCTGATGGCGCAGTGGTTGAGAGTCTGCCTGACGATGCAGGGGACACAGGTTTGGGCCCCGGTCCGGCAAGATCCCACATGCTGCGGAGCGGCTGGACCTGTGAGCCA
>NW_020837987.1:6224444-6327780 GCF_003676395.1 Aethalodelphis obliquidens | reverse complement strand
AAAAAAAAAGAGAGAGAGAGAGAGAGAGATGGAAACTAGAAAAAAGAAAAAAGAGCAGATACAAACTACTATATATAAAATAGATAAACAACAATAGATAAACAAGGTCCTACTGTATAACACAGAGAACTATATGAAAAAAATATGTATATATACACGTATAACTGAATCACTTCACTATACACCAGAAACTAACACAACATTGTAAATCAACTATACTTCAATTTAAAAAAAAGAAAAATTCTAGAGGTAGCACAAAAAATTTAAGATCTGAATTACGAGTGTTCAATCATTCAAAAAATTTAATGAGCTCTTACTATGTGTCAGACATGGTGCCAAGCACTGGACATAAAAAATGATCAATAAACATTGAAACATAGAGAACAGAGAAAAAGAGAAAACAATGCGGAACAAATGATCAACAAAATTACAGAAGAAAATTTCAGAGATTTTTAGTTTCTGGAATAAGTGAGTGCCCTGGTACATGAAAGAATAAAATCAACATCATGATACCTCAACATGAAATATTAGAACATCATAAATAAATAACAAATGCTAAAAGCTTCCAAAGAGATTAAACAGGTCACTTAAAAGAATTAAGAACTGAATGGGTTTTGGACTTCTCTACAACACTAGATAACAGAAGATTTTAGAAATCCTCAGAGCAATGCCTTTAAAAAGTTGAAGTAAGTTTTTCCACCTAAAATGACATCTCCAGTCAAATTATCAATCAAATTAGGAGAGTGAAATGGAAACATTTTTATTCATGAAAGGATTCACAAAATATACTTTCTATTTACTTCTTTTGCATCCTTCCCTTGGTTGCTTTTGAAAGATGTGCTTCAGAATAATAAGGAAACAATTCAAGAAAGAGGAAGGCAAGAGATCCAACAGTCTAGGTATACAAAAGTATCCAAGGCATGCAAATACAGAAGAGAATCAAAACGAATTCAAAGGGAAGGAGTTAAGGGAATCAAAGGGATGATCCTAAGGGAATCCACTGGATGATAATAAAGGAAAATTCTAAAATAAAGCTATGTTACAATCACACCTGGGTAGGAAGAACAGAGGGTTAGAGGAGGGATATCTCAGTTAAAAAACAAACCACAGAACAGGAGAAAATATCTGCAAATGAAGCAACTGACAAGGGATTAATCTCCAAAATATACAAACAACTCATACAGCTCAATATCAAAAAAACAAACAACCCAATCAAAAACTGGGTACAAGATCTAAATAGACATTTCTCCAAAGAAGACATACAGATGGGCAAAAAACAAATGAAAAGACGTTCAATATCACTAATTACTAGAGAAATGCAAATCAAAACTATAATGAGGTATCACCTCACACTGGTCAGAATGGCCATCATCAAAAAATCTACAAATGGTAAATGCTGGAGAGGGTGTGGAGAAAAAGGAACACACCTACACTGTTGGTGGGGATGTAAATTGGTACAGCCACTATGGAGAACAGTATGGAGGTCCCTTAAAAAACTAAAAATAGAGCTGCCATATGACCCAGCAATCCCACTCCTGGGCATATATCTGGAGAAAACCATAATTCAGAAGGATGCATGCACCCAATGTTCATTGCAGCACTATGTACAATAGCCAGGACATGGTAGCAACCTAAATATCCATCGACAGGAATGGATAAAGGAGATGTGGTACATATATACAATGGAATATTACTCAGCCATAAAAAGAAACCAAGTAATGCCATTTGCAGTGACATGGATGGACCTATAGTCATATAGAGTAAAGTCAGAAAGAGAAAGACAAATATCATATAATATCACTTATATGTGGAGTCTAGAAAAATGGTACAGATGGACTTATTTGCAAAGCACAGTTATTTCTTGGCTCTCTTTTGTTCCATTGATCTATGTGTTTGTTTTTATGCCAATACCATACTATTTTTACTACAGCTTTGTAATCTAGTTTGAAATCAAGAGGCATGATGCCTCCAGCTTTATTCTTCTTTCTCAAGATTACTTTGACAATTTAGGGTCTTTTGTAGGTTTCATACAAATTTTAGAATTGTTTGTTCTATTTCTCTGAAAGATGCCTTGGAATTTTGATAGGGAGTGCACTGAATCTGTAGACTACTTTGGGTTGTATGAACATTTTAACAATATTAATTCTTCCAATCCATGAAAATGGAGTAGCCTTCCATTTATTTGCGAATTCTTCAATTTCTTTCATCAGTGTCTTATAGTTTTCAATGTACAGGTCTTTTCACCTCCTTAGTTAAATTTATTTCTAGGTATTTTATTCTTTTTTTTTGGATGCACTTGTAAATGAGATTTTTTTTTTAATTTCTCTGAGTGTTCATTACTAGTGTATAGACACGCAACTGATTTTTGTATGTGGATTTTGTGTCCTGCAACTTTACTGAATTCATTTATTAATTCTAACAGTTTTTCTAAAAACAGAATTACAATATGATCCAGCAATCCCACTCCTGGGCATTTGGATTAGACAAAACTCTAATCCAAAATGATACATGCACCCCTATGTTCACAGCAGCACTATTCACAACAGCCAAGACATGGAAACAATCTAAGTTTCCATTGACAGAGGAATGGATAAAGAAGATGTGGTAAATATATACAATGGGATACTACTCAGCCATAAAAAAGAACGAAATAATGCCATTTGCAGCAACATAGGTGAAACTAGAGATTATCATACTAAGTGAAATCAGAAAAGGAAAGACAAATACCACATGATATCACTTATATGTGGAATCTAAAATATGACACAAATGAGCCTAGCTATGAAACAGAAACACACTCACGGACATAGAGAACAGACTTGTGGTTGCCAAGGGGGAGGGGATTTGGGAAGGGATAGAGTGGGAGGTTGGGGTTAGCAGATGTAAGCTATTATATATGGAATGGATAAACAACAAGGTCCTGCTGTATAGCACAGAGAACTATATTCAGTATCCTATGATAAACCATAATGGAAAAGAATAGTAAAATAATGTATATATAGGACCTCCCTGGTTGCGCAGTGGTTACGAATCTACCTGCCAATGCAGGGGACACAGGTTCAAGCCCTGGTCCAGGAACATCCCATGTGTCGCGGAGCAACTAAGCCCACGTACCACAACTACTGAGCCTGTGCTCTAGAGCCCGTGAGCCACAACAGCTGAGCCCGCGTGCCACAACTACTGAAGCCCACGTGCCTAGAGCCTGTGCTCCACAACGAGAAGCCACTGCAATGAGAAGCCTGCACACCGCAACGAAGAGTAACCCCCACTTGGCGCAACTATAGAAAGCCCGAGCACAGCAATGAAGACCCAACGCAGCCAAACAAAATAAGTAAATAAAAGAAAATATTTTAAAAAAGAAAACATTAAGAAGAAATAGTGCTTTTAAAAATGTATATATGTATAACTGAACCACTTTGCTGTACAGCAGAAATTAACACCACATTGTAAATCAACTATACTTCAATAACATTAAATAAATAATTCTAACTTTTTTTAGTGGAGTCTTTGGGATTTTCTATATATAATATCATGTTATCTGCAAATAGTGACAGTTTTACTTCTTCCTTTCTGATTTGGATGACTTATATTTCTTTTTCTTCCGTAGTTGCTCTGGCTTAGACTTCCGGTACTATGTTGAATAAAAGTGGTGAGAGTGGGGATGCGTGTCTCATTCCTGATCATAAAGGAAAAACTTTCAGTTTTTTACCGCTGAGTATGATGCTAGCTGTGGGCTTGTCACAAATGGACTTTAGTATGTTGAGATATGTTCCCCCTTTGTTCAGAGTTTTTATCATGAATGGATGTTGACAAAAAACCAACATAAATGAAATTTTACTTAATGTAATTTTAAAATTTATATGGAAGACCAAAAAGACAAGTATAATCAAATACTTCTGAAGAAAAAGGTGGAGGGACCTGTCCCATCAGAGATCAGGACTTTTGATAAAAGCAAGAGTAATTAGGACAGGTACAGATAAAAAGGCCAATGGAATAAGAGTGACCTATGTATACATGGAATTTTAATATGTGACTGTGGATCAGTGGAAAACAAATGGACTCTTCATTCAGTGGGGCAAAAATAATTTGTTTTCTCTACGGGGAAAAAATTATAACTGATCTCATACCATTTGTGAAAATCAACTCCAGGTACCTTAACAGGGCTTTAATAAGAAAGTAAAAACATAAACATTCTTGGAAGAAAAAATAGGAGAAAATGGGGCTAGGAAAAGGTTTCTTATGACACCAAAGGTGTGAAGCCTGTGAAGGAAAAAAGCAGAATTTTAAAATAAACTTATATAATTATAATTATGTATAATTATATAAAACTATATAATTATATATAATTTAACTATTAAATATATAATGTAACCATAATAACACAAAGGATTACTGTTCATCAAAAGATATCATAAAGAAAATGAATAAATAAGCTACAACAGGAAAAGATGTCTATAAAACATGCTACTGACAAAAAATTAGTACCTAGAAAATATATAAGGAATTCCTATAAATTTTAGGAAAAAGACAAATAGTCTAATAAAAAAATGATCAAAATGGCATTATAGGGACTTCGGTAGTGGTCCAGTCGTAGAGAATCCATCTTATAGTGCGGGGGATGTGGGTTCGACCCCTGGTTGGGGAACTGGGACCCCACATGCCACGGGGCAGCTGGGCCCGCACGCCACAACTGCTGAGCTCGCGTGCCACAACTGCAGAGCCCATGTGCCCTGGAGCCTGCATGCCACAACTAGAGAGGAGAAGGCCTGCACACCACAACTGGAGAAAAGCATGCGTGCCACAGTGAGGAAGCTGTGCACCACAGTGAAGGATGCTGCATGCCTCAACGAGGATCCGGTGTGCTGCACCTAAGACCCGACACAGCCAAAAATAAATAAAATAAATAATAAATAAATCTTAAAAAAAAAGTGCAGATTATCAAATCAGATGAAGTGGAGCATAGGGTCAGCTACTGCAATTAAGAGAAGGGAGAGATAGCAGTTTAAAAAAAAATGGTATTACACAGAAGAGACACTATTGGCCAAACATGTGGAAAAATAATCATCTTCAACAGTAACCAGGAAAACTCAATTTAAAACAATGAAATAAGATTTTTTTTTTTGGCTGCGTTGGGTCTTCATTGCTGCACACGGCAAGCAGGGGCTACTCTTCGTTGCAGTGCACGGTCTTCTCATTGCGGTGGCTTTTCTTGCTGCGGAGCATGCGGTCTAGGCGCGTGGGCCTTAGTAGTTGTGGCACATGGCCTTAGTTGCTCTGTGGCACGTGGGATGTTCCCAGACCAGGGCTCGAACCCATGTCCCCTGCATTGGCAGGCAGATTCTATTCTATTTATTTATTTATGGCTGCATTGTGTCTTTGTTGCTGTGCACGGGCTTCTCATTGCAGTGCCTTCTCTTGTTGTGGAGCATGGACTCTAGGCGTGCAGGCTTCAGCAGTTGTGGCACACAGGCTTAGTAGTTGTGGCACATGGGCTTAGTTGCTCCGCGGCGTGTGGGATCTTCCCAGACCAGGGATCGAACCCATGTCCCCTGCATTGGCAGGCGGATTCTTAACCGCTGTGCTACCAGGGAAGTCCCAGCAGGCGGATGCTTTTTGTTTTACATCTTTATTGGAGTATAATTGCTTTACAATGGTGTGTTAGTTTCTGCTGTATAACAAAGTGAATCAGCTCTACATATACACATATCCCCATATCCCCTCCCTCTTGCGTCTCCCTTCCACCCTCCCTATCCCACCCCTCTAGGTGGTCACAGAGAACCGAGCTGATCTCCCTGTGCTATGTGGCTGCGGCAGGCAGATTCTTAACAGCTGTGCCACCAGGGAAGCCCCAAAATGAGATTTTATACTCACCAATCAGACTGTTAAAAAATGAAAAAAATCTTACAATATCAGTTACAGGGAAAGATGGTGATACAGACACTTGGAAAACAGTTTGGTATTACCTGGTAAAGCTGAATAAGAAAGTATGCCTATTTAAAGTCAACTGGGCCAAACAGCCTGTCTGGTGTGTTTTAATGTCCACTAAATTCTCCGACAAAGCCCCAGAAGACTTTACCCTCTTTTTTGGCTATATGTCTATACAAGCTAAGTGAAATAGAGACTTGAAGTGACTATCTAGAGATATCAGGATCCAACAGGTTAACTGATTTTTTAAAGCACATTTAAGAAGTTTAATAAAAATCACTCTTTAAAGGTGGGGGAAAAAAAAAAGAATGTATGCCAAGACCCAGCAATTATATTCCTAGGTGTATTTCCTAGCAAATCTCTTGTATATGCAAATCTAGAGATTTACATGTTATTATCTTATAATTTTATGTTAGTTAAATGTTATGTATATCCTATTGTGCATGTACTATATTTTATAAATAACTATACTAATTAAAAAAAAACAGTGGATAAGCTGAAGAGCCAAAAGGTCACACATAACTGGATATATTAGTGAATCAATACAAATCGAGGCAAGGAATTCTATGTAAAGGCAGTATAAATGGAAAAAGAGATGAAGAGTTTAAGCCATTGGAGGTGATCCAGATGTTCTAATGTCTGTTTAATAGGAGCTTAAGGGAGAAAAGAGGAAATGGTAGCAAGGTAATGTTTGAAGAGATGACTGCCAAGGATTTCCTATCACAAGAAACAGATATAATTCCTCAGATTTAAAAATACAACCAGAAGCAAAATATGGCAGAATAAAGGTAACCACACCTGAATATTACAGTAAAAATTTAGCCCCTTAGAAGAAAAGTTTATAAAGGAACAACAATCGTACATCGAGAAGAAGACATTGGAGAATATCTTTATGGTCTTATGGTAAGTAAAGGTTTCTTAAACAGGACTGAAAGTACAGATAGCATGATCTGTTTATATAAGATTCAAATATAGGCCAAGGAAGAATTTCTTACATAAGTCCTAATAAGTGTGAAGCACACAAGGAAAGATTGATAAATTTGACCAAAATTAAGAACTTCTATTCACAAAAAGGAACCATAAAGAGAGCTAAAAAACAATTCAGAGTAGAAGAAGATATTAGCAACTTTTAGAACATGGAATATACTCATAAGCAAAATATATAAAGAACTCTTACACATCACTAAGAAAAATACAGGCAATCTAACAGAAAAACAGATAAAAAAGACGAACAGGCAATTGACTAAAGAAGAATTTCAAAAGACAAATAATGATATGAAAACGTGTTCAAACTCATCAGTAAAAAGGGAAATGCAAATTAAACCACACTGAAGTATCACTATATGCTCAGCAATTGGTAAAAATCTAAGTCTGACAATACCATACATTAGGAAGCATGTGCAACAATGGGAGCTCCTATATACTGCTGGTGGGATTGTAAACTAGTATACGCATTAAAGAAAAGTTGAAAAATGGACAGCTAAAGATATGATGTCTTATGATCCATTCATTTCTATCCTTTTCAAATAACATAGAAAATGTTCATAGTAGTGATTTATAACTGTCAAAAACTGGAAACAACATAACTGCCTATGAAAAGTAGAACTGAAAAATAAACTGTGGTATATTCATATAATCAAATGAATCAACTCTGACTATAAAAAATTGTGTGGCTCTCTTAGGTGATAAAAGTATAAAGGGATACAAAGATACTATGGACAAAGAGAGATCTGTGCTGATAGTGTTGTAGTTCTTGACCTGGGTGATGGTTCCATGAGAATTCATTCTATAACTGTTTGAATATCTGCCTATAGTTTGTTACTTTTCTGTACTTGAGATAATTTCCAATAAAAAGAATTAAAATATATTAAACTGTCTCCTGGGCCTGTCTATCTCTGCAGGTACAAGTGGATAGATGGATAAAAGAAATAGAAAAAGAGGCCCTGAAATACAAACTAACATAAATCAGAACTTATAACTGAACAGGCAGATAAAACAATGATGATATAAGCAGCTGTTCAGTAAATGGTGCTAAAATAAGGTATGGGGGCACGGGTGGGGGCATTGATTTGGACTCTCAATTTACAGCTTATTGTAAAAGAACTTTAAAATGGATTTAAATGCTATTGAAAATAGTAGAAAAATGTTTTAAAAAGAGCAAAATATCTATGAAGTTTGTAGAAGTCAGTTAATTTTCTAAAATTAGAAACTGTAATAACCACGAAAGCGCTGACTACAGACACATTAAAGCATACACTTAAAGATGCCAATCCAAATTAAAAAGTAAAAAGTACCCTGTGGAAATGGGTATATAATGTTTTTATTTCATAAAGTCCATAAAAATTGACTGAAAAAAATTAGGACAGTAATAGATAAAAAGTGTAAAATATAGCACGAACAAGTTAAAAACAGTAGCACCATTACGGTGAAAATGTTCACTCTCACTAGTACTCAGTAGAATGACACTAAAACAATCCACTGTACCAAGAAATCAGTGTAAAAGTTATTAGGGATGATAAAGCATTAAAGTTATATAAGGGAGAAAATTTCCATATGTTTTAGAATTACACATTGAGGTTATATAAGGGTGAAATGACATGAAGTCTTGGATTTGAAAATACTTTAATAATAACAACTGGGATAGATGAAGCACTGGCCTCCTGGCTGCTCCTCACACACAGCCAATGCATACCTGCCTCAGGCCCTTGAATGTTTGTTTGGCTTCCTCTCTCTGGAATGTTCTTCCTCCCAGTAATCACATACAATGATTTACAGCTATACTTCTTCAGGTCTCTGTCCCAATGTCATCTTATTGGAAAAAGTTTCTCGTACCATGTCACATAAAATAGCACCCCCCATCCCCTTTCTCCACCTTGTTTGTCTTTTCAGCACTCACCATTATATATTATATATTCATTTATTTGTGTATCTCTCCCTGCACCAGAGGGTAAACTCGGAAATAGAGAGTCTGCACAGTCTATTCACTGCTGTAACCTCAGGTTGACAGTAGTGCTGGGCATACAACAGGTAGTCAATAAACATATACTGATCTATCGACAGATGAATGGATAAAGAAGATGTGGTACATATATACAATGGAATATTACTCAGCCATTAAAAAGAATGAAATAATGCCATTTGCAGCAACATGGATGGACCTGAAGATTATCATACTAAGTGAAGTCAGACAAAGACAAATAACATATGCTATCGCTTATACGTGGAATTTTAAAAAATAATAATACAAATGAACTTATTTACAAAACAGAAACAGACTCACAGACTTAGAGAATGAACTTATGGTTACCAGGGGGAAGGGTGAGGGTGAGGGATAAATTGGGAGTTTGGGAATGACATGTACACACTGCTATATTTAAAACAGGTAACCAACAAGGACCTACTGTATAGCACAGGGAACTCTGCTCAATATTCTGTAATAACCTAAATGGGAAAAGAATTTGAAAAAGAATAGATACATGTATATGTATAAATGAATCAATTTGTTGTATACCTGAAACTAACGCAACATTGTTAATCAACTGTTCTTCAATATAAAATAAAAATTAAAAAAAAACATATACTGAATTAAGAAATGTGCTGTCCTGGTTTTTCCTTTTTTTAAAAAATTTATCTTTGCTAGCACTAAGCTCTCAATGGAGGCACAGAGCCTTTTTTCCTTTTTTTCCATTAAAGTCAATGACATGCATGCTAAAATCTCCCTCTATGACATCTATGTGATCAACTCCTCTTCTACCTCTTTAGCCCTCACTTTCTGCTGGGCTCCCTATTTTAACCTCACTTATGGTGCTTCTACATTTTAGGAGTTATATATAATATCCCTATTAAGCTATAAATTCTGAAATTGCTTATTCATTTTTTGTTTTTCAGTTTTGGCTGCACCATGCGGCTTAAGGGATCTTAGTTCCCTGACCAGGGATCGAACCCGTGCCCCCTTCTGTGGAAGCGTGGAGTCCTAACCACTGGACCACCAGGGAATTCCTGCTTATTTGTTTTTTAATCTCTTCAGTACCTAGTAGAGTACCTCACACACATTAGAAAATCAGTAAATGAATGAATCAATGAGTGTATGAGCTACTGTATCTTAAAAATCCTAAAGGAAATAAGTCTTTGGTAATGTAGAAAAAAAAATATTTCAGGAGACAGTGATGCTTTTTAAAGACTAAATACAAAAGAGGATGAGAAGCTGATAAGGAAGTAGATCCAAATTTGGAAAGAAAGGAATATTATTGGAGAATGTGGAGGAGGGCACCAGCTGTTTAGGATTGGGACAGAAATACACGAGGAGAAGAGCAGGTGGAGTGTGTTAAGGGGAAAAGGTAAGATCATTTGAAAGGTCATGCTGAAAAGGCTTACTTTTGCACAACAGGCCTAAAGTTTTTAAGGGGAGCTTCCCAGATTTCATCTCAAAGGTGCAGTCTCTCCACTGACCAATTGGGTCATTACCTGCCATGCCTCACTTACCTGGCCACTGGTCTCTTGTTAGTTCTCTGTCAACCAACCAGGGTTCCTTCCCTTGCTCCAAGAAGGAGATCACATCTGGTTTAGAAATAGAATGTCCTGCTTACAAAAGAAGTAATGAGATAAGTTTATGATGAGAATGTCCCAGAATTCAAATCCAGTCCCTTCATTATTAAGAAAGAGTCAAAGAAAGATACATCAGATTTATGAAACATAACAGAGGACTTGAAACTTCCCTCATAACTCAATGCAGCTTCCTCTTTCTAACTCTACAGTATTAAAATTATTCCTCCGGAAACAAGCTGTAGAAATCCAAATGGTTACTTGAAAGGTAGGTGAGTATAACACCAGAAGAAGTAGACCTTCTCAAGGCAGAATCTGAATTATTATGGACATCCTTACCCATTGAAACCAGGTTGCTGTAATTCTCCAACATCACCTCTCTGTATAAATCTCTCTGATCATCATTCAGGTACTCCCACTCCTCCTGAGAGAAGTCTATGGACACATCACTGAACATCACTGACTCCTGGAACAACAACCATGTTAAATTGTTAAAAATTAGATTGGATTAATAAACATAAGGGTTTTTGTGATGGAAAGAGAGAAGAAAAAAATAAAGCTAGAAGAGGGAATTCCCTGGTGGCACAGTGGTTAAGAATCTGCCTGCCAATGCAGGGGACACAGGTTCGAGCCCTGGTCCGGGAAGATCACACATGCTGTGGAGCAACAAAGCCAGTGCACCACAACTACTGAGCCTGCGCCCTAGAGCCTGCGAGCCACAATTACTGAGCTCACGTGCCACAACTACTGAAGCCCACGTGCCTAGAGCCTGTGCTCTGCAACAAGAGAAACCACCACAGTGAGAAGCCTGGGCACTGCAAGGAAGAGTAGCCCCAGCTCACCACAACTAAAGAAAGCCTGTGCGCAGCAACGAAGACCTAACACAGCCAAAAATAAATAAATTTATTTATTAAAATAAATTAATTAATTAAAATAAAGCTAGAAGAGGTGAAAACCAGCAAGCATACAGAGTGGGGCTGAATGTCTGGGATGCATCTGGAAGACTGTAAACAAATAAGCAGGACTGAATCACTGAGCTTCCACGTCATCTGTTTCCTCCAAGGAAATTGCCTGTGTATAATGGGACACTTCCATTATCCAAGTAAGTCTGGGAAGGTACAAAATCCAGCCAAGACGAGTTTCCTAATTAAATGAAATAGTATACACAAACAACTAGCAAATGCTTGTCATGTAATATGTTATGAATATATATGACTGTCTTTTCCAAAATAGCTATAAGTAAAATTTCAGAATAAGGGATAAAAAGAAGACATTAAAAGCAGGTTGGACAAAAGCCATCAAGAATCAGAGAGGCGGGGCTTCCCTGGTGGCACAGTGGTTAAGAATCCTCCTGCCAAGGCAGGGGACACGGGTTTGAGCCCTGGGCCAGGAAGATCCCACATGCCGCAGAGCAACTAAGCTTGTGAGCCACAACTACTGAGCCCATGTGCCACAACTACTGATGCCTGCACGCCTAGATCCCGTGCTCTGCAACAGAGAAGCCACTGCAATGAGAAGCCCCCGCACTGCAATGAAGAGTAGCCCCTGCTCGCCGCAACTACAGAAAGCCTGCTCACAGCAACGAAGACCCAACGCAGCCAAAAAAATAATTAAAAATAAATTAAAAAAAAAAAAAGAACCAGAGAGGCAATGGGGTTCTTAAGAAAACCTCTAAAAACAAGAAATGGTAAGAACAATTCAATATGCGATGAAGAAAAGAAATTCTGATCTAGAAATCTATAACCAAATTTTCATTCTGTTGTGACAATTGAAAAAAGAAATTCCTAGATATGGAACGACTCAGCACAATTTCTTAGGAAACTACCAGAGGCTGTGCTCCACCAAAATCAGAGAGTAAACTAGAAAAGAGGAAGACATGGGATTCAAGAAATAAGTGAATTAACACGGGAGAACAGTGAAGGAAAATCCCGGGGCGGGGGGCGAAGGGAAATCTTTGGGAAACAGACCTAGAGAGCAACTAGATGGGAGCAGGGTGTAAAAGGGAATAGGGATGCATGTTCAAAAGGAATTGATGTGTTTGACCAGATGGAAAACATATTGATTGGCATGTGGCAGTGATTCTGGAGATTTTGGATATAAATACATGGACAACTAAGAAAATGGGGGGAAGAAAGCAGTTAACCCCAGGAAAAATGAAAGGTTGTAACAGAAAAAAGCCATGAGCTGGCTCAGCAGTGAGTGATATTTGCAGTCCTAAGAATGTGTACACTATTGATTTAACCAAAAATTGTGATATAATAACAGAATCAGAGGAAATGAAGGGTGCAATATGTAAGTATAATGTCCTTTCCACTCTGCAGTAAGTCAGGAGATAATGAGTAAAACTGATTATCAATATTCAAGAGTTGAGGGCAGCTACCTTTTGGGAGTGGAACTGGTAGTGGAGCCAAATTGAAATAGCACTACTTTACTTCTGAACATGTATAATATGACTTTAAAAAATATTTTAAATTTGCATATAATTCAAGAGTGATCCATTCTAATGTCACACTACTGTATAATAAGTTATTCCTTGTTAAATTCTTTCCATAAGCATATTTTTTTCACTGAATAATATTCTATAATATGGACATAAATGACAACTTCTCCTTTGCTTTCAGACGTTGAGGCTGAAGGTGATCTTTAAAGACCTTTCCAACATTGGCCCAATCTCACCTAAAACCGCCCATTGCTCAACTGTAAATTTCCTTTGTTCCTGAACTACAGGAAATTGGCAGAATGTGATCCAGTTTCACACAATGGCATTACTGATGTCTATCATGGATGATCTCGTGGGGTGTCAGAACTTTGTACCAACCACCAGTCATACCTTCAAACCTGAAAGTCTCATACATAGGAGATATTTCTGTGTGTTAAGAATGAAATCAAACAAAACCATTCCACATACTTTCTTACTGGAAAATCTAGGTCTGTGGAGATGATCAGGGGTTTTCCGTATGAGGTGCCCCTAATTACCCATCTCCATCCTATCAAATCACTGTCCAAAGCAAATTAGATTGACAAATGGAAAAAACATTTCTGTTCTACCAAGATTTCTGACACAACTCTGAGAGAAGGTGCTGAAGGACTTACTAAATGGATTTGTAAACACTGTTTAAAAGAAGAAGGGGGGACTGTGGAGGGCACTGGGTTGTTTAGGAGGAAATAGGGGTCAGGTTCCTGAAGGGGGACCATGTTAACCAGTGAAAAAAACTTTCTTCCAAACCTGGTCTCAGTCAGACTGTTTTTACATTATGTAATTAACAATTTGTGGGAACAAATAAAGATACTTGATGAACTCCATAAGCAATTTTCTAATGGATTTTAATCTGATTAAGACCCCTTCAGAGAAACTTGTTAGCTACCCCTCAGCCCTCTAACAGTTATCTGTAATTTAAGAATATAAAGATCTTTAACCAGACATTCCTTCTTTTTTTCCAACAATGATTATCTAACCACTTATTTTTTCTATAAATATTTCCACCAAGAGAGAAATTTTTGAATTGGCTTATTAGAGACCTTTTCTTTAGAGCAAGAGGAAGAGAACTTTGGCATTGCTTATAACTAAACTGTCTGAAAGTTGTTTTTTTAAAACACCTAAAAGCTCATGATGAGGAAAGCAAATATTTACACATATTGGGTAAAAATGACTCTATTTGAGCAAAAAGAAACAGTATCTCACCTGAGCCATGGCTTTGATATTTGCAGAAAAGGACCAGTCTTCCTCTGGGTTCCTCTTCTGGAAAAAGGCAGAGCTGGAGGAGATGAAAAGAAGCTATATAAGATCCCACTTGCCTCATAGCTCCCAGAATGATCATTTCCCCTCTGTTCACTTCACACAAACAGTTGAGCGTTATCAGTGAGAAGAATGGGCAACTCTCTCATTATCCCCTACTCCAGAAACCTCAAGCTTTGACTAGAGCCAGATAGATCTGGACAACTTGACATGGCTTAGAGAACATAGCTTGTATATATACACATATGCACACAAAGATGTACTTTTTAAAAGTACAAATTATAGCATATTATACACACTGTTACTATTTTTACTTAATATATCTTGGACCAGATCCCAACTAGTACATTCAGAGGTACATAATTCTCTTAGCTACATTGGATTATACTAAATGGATACACGTTAATTTATTCAACCAATTTGCTGCCAATGATCATTTGGGTTGTTTCCAGTCTTTCACTATAACAAACAATGCTGTGATATGTATTCTTGTACATATATCATTTTACCTGTATATAAATTCTGAATGATTAATTCCTAAAAGTTGATCATATGCATTTTAATTTGGATATACATTGGTCAAACCAATTTTCAATGATCTTGGATTGTACAATCAGGTCCCAAGTCCTGACCAAGAAACAGCTAGTTGATAAACCAGATCCTCTAATCTTGCCTAGTTGAGAAGACTTTTGGGGTTAATGAGCCTTGACTTAAGAAAACTGAAATCCAGAAAAGCAAACAAAGTAATTTTACAGAATTTACAGTAATTTGGGGAAGATATTAAAATTAGCATAACAATATAAAGGAGTTAAAAACTACAGAAATAACATAGAAATGGACTAAACCCACATCACTGATGCTTTAGAATAGCTTTTGACTATAAGTATAGTAATAAAATTCATAATAATTGTGTATATTCTGTGTGCTTCTATACTAATAGAAGTCTAAAACTGTTTAAGGGGAGTAACTGAATTTGTCATCGATGTTTAAATGTTCAAGAAAATCTGTGGTTTTTTGTTTATTGGATATAGGAATGTAATAAACTGAGCATTATAAAAGTGTAAAGGGAAGTGAGCATCCTCTATATATACCAAGCTCCTTGATCATCAAACAATTTATCAATAATTTCATGTAAAACCACTCAGGAAGTAACACCATGGTATCATGTTATGAATTATTTAATGGCTACTTCTACCCCTGGTTACTCACTGCATTCCCCCACAGGTAAACACATTCCAGGAAATGAAAACCAAAGTAATCCACAAATGCCTCTTCCTTAAAACCTGAAAGCATTCCTTTAAATAACTATTATTACTACTTACTAAGTTCTTAGTATTTTTAAAAACCATATAGCCTCTTACATGCCAGGTATTGTGCTAAAAGAAGAAGGGGGGACTGTGGAGGGCACTGTTGATACTAAAGAATCAACAGTAATCCTGAAAGACTTGATAAGAGTTCCTTCTGCTATACGCCTCACTTTTTTTTTTTTTTTTTTTTGCGTTACACGGGCCTCTCACTGTTGTGGCCTCTCCCGTTGCGGAGCACAGGCTCCGGACGCGCAGGCTCAGCGGACATGGCTCACGGGCCCAGCCGCTCCGCGGCATGTGGGATCTTCCCGGACCGGGGCACGAACCCGTGTCCCCTGCATTGGCAGGCGGACTGTCAACCACTGCGCCACCAGGGAAGCCCACGCCTCACTTTTAAGTCCCCCTTTCTGGTCTCTCTTCCTGGCCTTTCCCTGATTTTAAAGGGACTTCCTCAAGTGCTGCACCTTCCAAGCAGAATGGGCAGGAAACATCTCACTTCAATAACTCCATACTATGTTTGTCACATTCCCAACCCTCTTCATCTTTGCCCCAGATGGTATCCTCCCAGGCTGAATTCTTGCATCTGGAGGATCTGCTCCTCCCTTTTAAAGCCAACAATCTCTGTGGCCAAGACCATCGTATATTTGCAACGTGACCACACCTGGGGCATGGAGCACTGCCAAAAGATACCACTACACAGAAGAGAGTCTTACAATCTAATAAGTGATTTAAAATTTTTGAGAATTTTGCACTCTTCTAAATAACACACCTCTTTTAATTTAAAAAGAATGTAATGTATTAAATATTTCCAGTATTACCCTGAAAATTTCCTGTATGCTAGGAACTGTAGTTGTCTGTTAGTAATAGAGATCTGAAAAGCAGTTTAATTTTTCTTATATAATGAGAAGGCTAGAAGTAGGTAGTGGCTGGCTTTGGTCCCCATGGTTGTTTTAGACACAATATCTATCATACAATTAAAGATTACTAGACATGCAAGGAGATAAAAACAGAAAACAGCAGCAGAACCAAAGACAATTTAGATACTGGAGTTGGCAAACAAATAATTTTAAATGGCTATAATTAAAATGTTAAAGGCAACCAAGGAAAAGATAGGCAAATGGATGATAAGACGAAGAAACTAAACAGAATTGAAATCCATAAAATTTTGGCAAATTAAGAAACAAAGAAGTCATTGCATGGTTTTGAGATCAGACAAGCAGAAGACAGGATCACTGAACTCAAAGACAAGCCAACAAAAAATATCCACATGAAGTGCAGGAGAAAAAAAAATAACAGGAGTATAAAAGACACACAAGACACAGTTAAAAGATCTACCATAAACGTTAAGTGGAGTCTCAGAAGAAGAAGAGATTGGAGAGGAATTAATATTTGAATAGAAGTATACACTGATGTGTATAAAATTGATGACTAATAAGAACCTACTGTATAAAATAAATAAATAAAATTAAAATAAAAAATTAAACAACAACAAAAGAGCCTATGGGGGAGACTGATCTGAAAAAAATTTTTTTAATTTAAAAAACATTTTTTTAAAAATTTGAATAGATTAATTGATTAAAAGTCTCAACAAGAGTTTCAAGAAGCTCAGCAAACCTGAAGAATAATAGATAAGAAGGTAAACAAAACAAACACACAAAACAAAAGCAAAACCACAACAAAGTATATCAGAGTCAAACTGCTGAAAACCAAAGAGAAAGGAAAAAATTATTGATAGTACCCAGAGGAATGAAAGATCTATTACCAACAGCACTGATAAAAAAGAAAGCGTTAACATGACCAAAATCAGGAATGAAAAAGGAAACATTATTAAAGATAGTATTGACATTAAAAAGATAATAAGAGAATACTAATAACTTTATGTTCTTAAGTTTGAAAGCTTAGATGAAATGGACAAATTCCTGGAAAAAATGGCAAAACTGACAAAACAATCAGAAACAACAGAATAGCTGAAAAGTTAAATTGATTCCATAATTTAAAATTTACCTAACAAGAAAATTTCAGGCCCAGATAGCTTCATCAGTGAATTGTTCCAAAGTTAAGGATTAACTGTAGTCTTACAATGTAGTGAAAAGAGAACATAAGGAATTCTTCCCAACTCATACGAGGCTAATGTAAGCCTGACACCAAAACTTAATGAAGACATTAGAAGAAAAGAAAATTATAGGCCAATATTTCTCATGAACACACATGCAGAAATTCTACAAAAAGTATTAGCAAATCTAACCCACTGGGGGAAAAATGTAATACATTATGGCTAATAGGGTTTATTTCAGGAATAAAAGGTTGGTTCAACTTTTGAAAATCAACATAATTTACCAGATTAATAATAAACAATACCACATTTGATCCTTTCATAGACACAGGAAACGCATTTAACTAAATTCAGCCCTCATTAATGTAAAAAGTCTTAGCAAATGAGAAAGAGAACTCCCTCAACCTGATAAATAGCATCTACAATAGGTGTTTTTGTAGATGCTAAATACAAGGACAAATACAAAAAGCAATTGTACTTTTAGCAGCAATTGGAAATTTTTCAAAATTTAAATGCTGTTTACAATTTCAACAATAAATGTCAAATACCCAGGTATAAATCTACAAAAGATGTGCACTGAAAACCATAGCTAACTGATGAGAGAAATTAAAGACCTTAACAAATGTAGATATAAGCCATATTTAATAGTTGGAAGATGCAATATTGATGTCAATTCTTCCCATATTAACAAATAGATACACAAACAAAATCCCAGGAACGATTTTTCTTTTTTGGTGAGAATTAACAAGTTGATTCTAACATCTACAGGAAATTGATTTCTTGAAAAAGAAAAAAAGTCAGAGGATTAATACTACAGATTTCAAGACAGTGGTACTGCCAAAAGACAAAAAGTAAAAAAGAATACAGTTCAGAAAGAGAGCCACATATATAATACCACCTGATTTATGATAAAAGCTCCTTTCAATTCAGATGGGTAAGGATGGTATGTTCAACAAAATAGTGGTGGAACAACTGGGTACTTGAATGGAAAAAAAAATAACCTTTATCCTTACCTCTCATCATACACAAAAATTAATTCAATATGAATCATAGTCTTAAATGTGAATGATAAATTTATAAAGCTTCTAAAAGAAAACATAGGAGTGTATCTTCAAGACCTTGGGAATAATCGAAGATTTCTTTTCAAGATATAAAAAAAACACTAACCCTAAAAGACAAAGCGCTAAAAAACTGCTAGAAAAATGGGGAAAGATATAAATAGGCAATCACAAAAAAAGATTTTAAAATGTTCAAGCACATTCATAATTAAAGAAATTAGAAAACAATACCGAGATACTATGTTTCATGTATTAGATTGGTAAAAACAAAAGGCATGCATGAGGACACATTCTGCTCCTAGGCTGTGGGGAGAAAGAAGCACTCTTACACACTGCAAGTGGGAATGAAAACTGGTCAACAGCTCTAAAGGAGAATTTAGCAATACCTAACAAAACTGCATACACACCTACCTTTTGACCCAGCAATCCCACTTCTAAGACTCTACTCTGAAGATACACCTCCAGCAATACAAAAATACATATATACAAAGTATTCATTGCAGCACTATTTCTAGTAGTAAAATATTGACCTAAATGCCCACAAGAGGAAAGTGGTTGAATAAACTATGATAAAATCCATATACTGGAATATTATGTAGCTGTAAAAAAGAATTATTAGTATCTCTTTGAATTGCAGTAGAATAATGTCCAGGATATGTCATTAAGTGAAAGAAGCAATGTTCAAAAGAGTACCTAGAATATGTTATCTTTAATGCAAAAAAAAAGAGGTCATTCAAAAGAGTACCTGTATCTGCTCATTTGTGCAAAGGAAATACCAGAAGGATAAAAACAGAAACTAACGAGACTGATTATGTACAAGAAGTGGGCAGGAACCATGTTAATGTTTTCATACTCAAAATATTATGACATGTTACAATCAACCAGGATGTGAAGGAACCCAAAGTGTAACACACAAAGCTAAATGTAGGAAAAATGAGTAACAAAACTATACTGAAGAGGGTAGTGAAGAAAACTAAATTGAGTAACTTTGGAAACAGTTTTGACTATATAAGTTTAAGTTAAAGAACAAAAAAGTTGCACACAAATACTTTACTGTACTTAGTACATTTATTTTTTACACAAGTATGGGTTAGCAATTCTGCAACTACTTTATATACATTCTAGGATATGTGTAAAAAAATTATTGATACTAAGAAGCAGGTTTCTCACTGTTGGAGAAAAGAGTTACAAATAAGGAAATGGCCAAACCTCAAGGAAGACAATTCTCCATGAGTCTTGCATGTTTCTGCACATGTTGCCAGATCAGAGACTAAGTGCTATTATTCTGGATAATTTCTGCAAGATGTTTACATAATGAACAGCCTTGGAGGACAGAGATAGTCTCTCTCTAGAGCAAAAGCCAGGCATGCTTATTACCCATTATAAAATTCAGGTTCCCTAAATTCAAGGGAACACATAAATACCTGTGTATTGTGCATCACCCTATGGGTGCAAGTGAACCAGTGCAAGGAAAATACTGATACTTTGGCTACTTCTACCACAATGAGCAGCAAACTTTCATCTCTGACTCGAAATCTCATGTCTTCTACCAGCATCCATGAAGCTGCCCAAGCTAACTTTTAACTTATAAGTAGGGTAAAATCTCAGATACGTCACAGTTCTTGACAGAATCCCATGGTATTGAACTGGAATTGAAAGTATGAGTATGAACTGGTGGTTTTTAAATATATACAAAATAAAGATAGATAGATAGATAGATAGATAGATAGATAGAGATGTGTGTATATACATTTGCTTATTTTCTAGCTCTGTCTGTTGCCAGGAACTAGAGGAATTACACCCAGGTAGAAATGAGCACACCAAGTGCCCAGAGCTTGGTTTATAAATCCACTCTCCAATAAAAGAAACCAGGGTTCCTTGGAGAAATTGCTGATTCCAGGGCTAGAGGAGAGAAAAGTACAAGCCTGGAACATATTGGTGCCAGAAAGTAAGACAGTGCTCAAGAAAATAATGGCATGTTGAAAGGACACAGAAGTCAAACTGAAGGAGTTCCTAGTGGCCAAATCTGGGACAATTTGAGCAACAAAATATGTAACAATAATAGATTACGAACTCATAGAATAATATATATATATACATATATATGAGTTCATAAATAAATAACATATGAGGAATAAGGGACAACTCTTCTTTACACTAGAATTTAAATTAATAAATGTAGAAGGAATGATGGAAAGGGAAAATCACCACTAGGCAAACATCACAGTAATAATTGTTACAGATAAGAATTATCAGTGGGGCTTCCCTGGTGGCGCAGTGGTTGAGAGTCCGCCTGTCGATGCGGGGTACGCGGGTTCGTGCCCCGGTCCGGGAGGATCCCACATGCCGCGGAGCGAATGGGCCCGTGAGCCACGGCCGCTGAGCCTGCGCGTCCGGAGCCTGTGCTCCGCAACGGGAGAGGCCACAGCAGTGAGAGGCCCGCGTACCGCAAAAAAAAAAAAAAAAGAATTATCAATGGATATTAAAATTGATGAGTGAAAGTATAATGAGAAACAGTAGTTTTGCATAGTCCCAAAGCACCTCCCCACAAGATACTTATTAATTAAAAAGAGGAATACAGTAATTTTACAAAGGAGGAACCAGGCAGACACCACCTTTAACAAAGTGATCAAAGTTAACATTACCAGTAATGAGATATACTGATATAACTCCTGATATGACACATTGAGAAGAACACAACATCATTTCTGTGATCTTTTTGCCAAAAATGCATAGTCTAAATTTAGTCACGAGGAAACAGCAGACAAATCCAAATGAAAGACATTCTACAAAATAACTGGCCAGTGCTCCTCAAAAGTGTCAAGGTCATAAAAGATAAAAAGGACTAAAGAACTATGTCAGATGGGAGGAGACTAACAAAACAAGACAACTAAATTAACCTGGGAACTTAGATTGGATTCTGGAACAGAACAAGGCACTGATAAGACAATTAGCAAAATTTAAATAAGGTTTGTAAATTAGCAAACGTCTTGTATCAGGGTAAATTTCCTGGTTTTCATAATTGTACTGTGGACACCTGAATGAAGAGTATATTGGAATTCTTTGCACTATGTTTACAATATGAAAATAAAGTTTTTTTTAATGAAAAAAATTAAAAGGACAAGAGAACTCTTTTAAAAATTGGATATTCAAATGGCCAATAAAGATATGAAAAGGTGCTGAACATAATTACACACCAGGGAAATGCAAATTAAAACTGTGATGAAATTCCACTACACATCCACCAGAATAGTTAAAAGATTGATAATTTCAAATAATGGAGACGATGGGGAACACCTGAAACTCTCATACATTACTGGATGGAATGTAAATTGGTACAACATGAGATATTGGTAGTATCCATTAAACATGCCTGCCCAATGATCTAGCAGTTCCACTCCTAAATATTTACTCAAGAGAAGAGCATTTACGTGTTCACCAAAACCACAGTAGAATGTTCATAGCAGCAACACAATTCATAATAGCCCCAAATTAGAAAATATCAAATGTCCCTGAACAGTGTAATCAATTAATAAATTACAGTACACCCCGAAATGTAATGAGAACTAAGTACAATTACACTCAACAACATAGATGAATCTCATAGACATAATGTGGAACAAAAGAAGCCAGGCATAAAAGAACACATGCCATATAATTCTATTTATATAAGATATTCAGGAATGGGTAAAATTAATTAATGGTTATAGAATTCTGAATACTGATTCTGGGAGAGGAATAACTGGGAAGGGGCATGAGGGAAACTTCTGGGGTGCTCGCAAAGTTCTTTATGTTGATCTAGGAAACTGTTTTATTGCTGTATACTGAAGATTTGTGTACTTTACTGTATATGTGCTATATGTCATAAAAATGTTTTTAAAAACTATCAGAACCATGTTTTGGTAGGGACATGGAGCAATGAGATTTTTCAAACACTGCTGTGCAAATATAAATCTGGCACCCTCTTTTGTAAATATTTTGGCACTATTTGGTTAAGTGGAAGATATATGACCTAGCAACTCGATTGGTAGGTAAAATCATGCATGTGTACCCTATGTAAAGAATGCTCCTGGCAGCATAGCCTATAAAGCCAAAAACTAGAAATAAATGTCCATCATTACTAGAAGGGATGAATAATAGTAGTATACTTTAAAGGATGGAATACAATATAGCAAGGAAAACAAATGAACCACTATTAGATCTAATACGCATAATTCTCAAAAACATAGTTGTACAAATAAGCAAAGTAAGAGATAAAAGACAGTATGGCAGCATTCATATAAAGTTTAAAAACGGGGGGAAACTACAGTATAATGCTTAAAGAGGTAAACATAAGCGAAAAAACTTCATACATTTAGCCAGTCACACAAACATTATCACACACAAACTTAAATCGCCATAGTGACATACAGCTAGAGATAACCCACAACCCAACAACAGGGTCGCATACTCAGGGCCTCAAATGGTCACATAAGCACAATCACACATTTACCAAGAGGACAACCGGCACTGTCACAGGCACTGCACACCTGCACATGGTCGCACAGTCACAATCACACTAACCACAGATTAAAACCACACAGTATCCACAGGTATCCCCACGTGTACTCTGCAGCCCACAGTCACACCCCTCTACGGGGACAAACGCTATCACATCCACCGAGTCACAACCTCCTCACACCCCCACATACAATGCCGCACGTGATTACACGCACATCACTGGGTCGCATCCCATCACACCAGCAGAGTCACAGGCTCTCAGATTGTGCTGCACACGATTATCACTGGAATCACACACACGCTCACTACAGGAACAGCTAGACACAATCACGCGTTCATTCATCACATACCACTACACAGACACAATCACACAATTTCACACTTACCCCCTCAGCGGTACAAAGCCGAGGCTCCTGTCCCGCCCTCCCCTCTGGTTCCGCCCTTCAGGTCTTTCAAGCTTCCAAAGCAGCACAACCTTCCACAGGACTGGAACAGTCACCCGTGCAGACCTGAGGGTCCCGCCAGCGCGTGACTATGAGGCTGAATTCAAGCGAGAATAACGTTCTTGCCGATAAGTCCTCTGGGAAGTGTAGTCAGAGACGTCCCAGTGGTGAGCAAGATGACCGCCGGCCGCCCGGATTCCTGTCAGAGCTCAGCTACGACCCAGCCGAAAGGATTGCATTCCGTCATCAAACCGCGCATCGGAGGCCTCACGGAGCCTGGCTCAGCCTCGGGCCGTGACTCCCAAAGAAGCTCACTCTGAAGCGTTTGAAAATGGACTTTCCGGACCCGCCTTACTATCCCCTGGAGTTGAACAGGCTCTGGAAGAAAAGAACTAGTCCGCAAAGGGAGATAATTTGCACAGGCGAGCCTTCTGGGAAATGTAGTTAGGGAGCAGGAAAAGCGGTGGATGGGTCGTTTGAAATTCGTCTTGATTCTTCACAGCCTGCGCTTGGTCACACCCCGGAGACTTCTGGGAGTGTCACTGCGCCCAAGGAGTGCGCAGGCATCCTGGGTCGCCGTTTTGGCTTTTCGGGCATGAGTTTGGTTTGTGGGTTCCTCAGTGCAGAGGGGACCTGAGCTTCTGAGACCCAAATCTAGTCAGGGAGGACAAAGGGGAGGAAACCAGGAACCTGCAAAGATATTGGGGAGGTTGAAGGGGGAGGAATCGCTAAACGTGAAACAGGGAGGGGTAAACAAAACGGGATGCGTTTCCGATGCTGCGAAGGGGGTTGATGCTGTTCTGTGCTACTTACTGATTTCTCTGTGGTAGTCGGGGAGTGAGGAGAATGAGGGGGCGGTGAGGCAGGTTGTGCAGGAGGCAAGTAACGAAAGCCCGGATGTGTGTGACTTAGGGTGTTGGGGGTAGTAGAGAGGGGCAGGAAAAGAATTGTATGTGTGTGTCTGTGTCATTGATAATTTAAATGAGTATCACCGTATGTATGACTGGGATTGTATATTGGAAAATAATCCCTGAGACTCATTGTAAAACAATAACAAGGATAGATCTGGAAGCATTTTCTTTCTCTCTCTTTTTTTTTAGATTTGATGGGAGAAAGGTTACGTAGTAGTAGTAGTGTCTGGTGAATGGGGCATCTCAAATCAGTTGGAAAAAATGAACTTTTCAATAATGGTAATAGGAACAATTTGGTAGCCTTTCTGGAAAAAAGAAAATAGATTATGCCATGTACTGAATCCAGAGTTAACTCCAAATGGGTCAAAACTTAAAACTTAAACAAAAAAATAAATAAATTACAAAGACTGAAAACTTAAATTAATTTATAACCATGGAATGAGGAAGGCCTTCCCAACTTGAAAATCCCAAAACCAAGATGTAAAAGATTGATCATTGCTACTACATGAAAAAAAAAAAAAAGTTAAAGTGACAAGCTGGAAAAAAATTTGCATTTTTTGTTACAAATAGCTAATCTCCCTAGTATATAAGGAGCACTCAAAAAATTGATTAAACAAAAAAGACTAACAACCCAATAAAAACAGAACGAGATTAACAAAAAATACTCAGAACAGAGTCTACATATTGTTCTCAAGTATACAAAAATACACTCAACCTCATTCATAAGAAGATAAATGCCATTAAAACTATGTAGAGATACTGTTTCTTACAGACTTGAATGGCAAATATTCCCAAAATTTGAAAACTTACCTTGTTAGAGGGACTGCCGATTGGTACAAACTATTTGGAAGGCAATTTGGCAGCATCTTTCAAAATTCCATTTGCATTTATCCTTTGACTGAGCAATCCCACCTCTGGGATTTTATCCTACAGATCTAGTTATGATGATGCATATCCAAGATCTTTGTGTTCATCACATTTCTTTTCAGAAAGGTATCACAACCCCATTCTTGACAATTTCCTTGACTTCCTTCAAAATTCTCTTTCATTTTTCTAATTCTAATCCTCTGATCACTAAAACAAATAATAACAGCAACAAAAACATTAGTGAATTGTTTTCCACTTGCCTTCTTAAAGTCAGGATTCTGTTATTGACCATCTTCTCTTAATCTGTAATATTTTTCTTTTTGAGCAACTATATCCCACTACGATGGCTTCAGCAACATTTACTGACTCATGACCAACAGATTTGTGTCCATGCTAGGCCTATCTTTTTTGTGTATGTGATAAATTATGCATAAGATAAAATTTACCATTTTAATCATTTTTAAATGTATAGTTTAGTGGCATTAGTACATTCACATTGTTGTCCAACCACCACCACTATCCATCTCCAGAACTTTTTCATCATCCTAACCTGAAACTCTGTACACACAAAACAATAATTAGTGATCACCCCTCCCTTCTGGTAACCACTATACTACTTTCTGTCTCTATGAATCTGACTATTCTAGGTACCTCATGTAAGTAGAACCATATAATATTTGTTCTTTTGTGCCTGGCTTATTTAACTTAGTATATAATGCTTTCATGGTTCACCCATGTTGTAGCCTGTATCAGAATTTCATTCCTTTTGAAGGCTGAATAATATTTCATTGTATGTTTATACCATATTTTGTTTATCCGTTTATCTCTTGAAGGACATGTGGGTTGTTTCCATCTTCTGGTTGTTGTGAGTAATACTGCTGTGAACATGGTATACAAACATCTCTTTGAAACCCTGCTTTCAATTAATTGGTGGATATACCTAGAAGTGGAATTACTGGATCATATGGTAATTAAATGTTTAAGTTTTTTGATGAACCACCATACTGTGTTCCACAGTATGCTGCTTCTGTTTCTGCTGCTTCTTCTCCTTCTCCTTCTTCATATTGTTATCATTGTTGTTATTATTATCATTATTATTATTATTGGAGTATAATTCCTTGACAATGTTGTGTTAGTTTCTGTTGTACAATGAAGTGAATCAGCTATATATATGCATATATCCCCTCCCTCTTGGACCTCTGTCTCACCCCCCATCCCACCCATCTAGGTCATCACAGAGCACCGAATTGAGCTTCCTGTGCTTTATAGCAGGTTCCCACTAGCTATCTATTTACACATGGTAGTGTATATATGTCAATCCTAATCTCCCAATTCGTCCCACCCTCCCTTTCCCCTCTGTGTCCACATGTCCATTCTCTACTTCTGCGTCTCTATTCCTGCCCTGAAAGTAGGTTCATCTGTACCATGTTTCTAGATTCCACATATATGTGTTAATATACAATATTTGTTTTTCTCTTTCTGACTTACTTCACTCTGTATGACAGACTCTCGGTCCACCCACATCTCTACAAATGACCCAATTTTGTTCCTTTTTGTGGCTGAGTAATATTCCATTGTATATATGTATCACATCATCTTTATCCATTCCTCTGTTGATGGACATCTAGGTTGTTTCCATGTCCTGGCTATTGTAAATAGTGCTGCAGTGAACAGTGGGGTATTATTATTATTTCACTGGCTAGGACATCCAGTATGATGTTGAATAGGAGCAATGAGAGTGGACATCATTGTCTTATCCCTGATCTGGGAGAGAAGGCATTCAATCTTTAACCACTAGTGTTAGGTCCTCTATTAGGTTAAGAAAAGTCATTTCTACTCCTAGGTTGCTGAGAGTTTCTATTATGAATAGACCTTAAATTTTGTCAAATGCTTTTTCTGCATAAGTTGATATGATCATATGGTTTTTCTTTTTTTTTAGTTTAATATGGTGGATTACATTAATTGATTTCTAAATATTAAACCAGCTTTGCATTCCTGGGATAAACCCAACTTGCTTGTGATACATACTGTATTGCTGGTTGTGATTTGCTAACTTTTTGTTGAGCAGATTTGTGTCTATGTTAACAAGGGTATTGGTCTGTACTTTTACTGTTTTTTTTTTGGTGCTGTCTTTGTCTGGTTTTGGTATCAGAGTAATGCTAGCCTCATAAAATGAGTTAGGACATTTTCCCTTCTGTTTTTTTGGAAGAGATTATGCAGAATTCCCATTATGTATTCTTTAACTATTTGATGGACTTCAATAGCAAAACCATCTGGGTTGGAATTTTCTCTTTTTGGAATTTTTAAACTATGAATTTAATTTCTTTTTTACATTGAATTATATTTGATATATAACATTGTGTAAGTTTAAGGTATACAACATGATGATTTGATACATTCATATATTGCAATATGATTGCCATTGTTGCATTAGCTAGCACCTCTATCATGTCACATAATTATCATTTCGTTTTTGTGGTGGGAATTATTAAGAGCTAGTCTGTTAGCTGGTGTGATGTTTATAATACAAATTTGTTGCAATATAATCACTGTACTGTGCTATGTACTGTGCTAATGGTGATCCAGTGATCACCAGGACTTATTTATCTACTAGTTGTCTCTCCTGTGCCCCCAGCCCCTGGTAACCACCACTTTACTCTTTGTTCTTATGAATTTGGCTTTTTTTAGATTCCATATATAAGTGTTAACATACAGTATTTGTCTTTTTCTCTCTGATTTTTCTCGCTTAGCATAAAGTCCTCAAGGTCCATCCATGTTGTGAAAATGGTAGGATTTCCTTCTTTCTCATGGCTGAATAATATTCCACTGTGTGTGTGTTTATATATATATATATATATATATATACACATACATATATCACATCTTTTTTATCCATTCACTGTTGAAGAGAAATTAGGTTGTTTCTGTACCTTGGCTATTGTGAATAACAATGCAATAAACATGGGAGTGTATATATCTCTTCAGTATCCTGTTTCCATTATCTTTGGGTATATACCCAGAAGTGTGATTGTTGGATCATATAGTAGTTCTATTTTTAACTTTTTTTTTTTTTTTTTGCGGTTCGTGGGCCTCTCACTGTTGTGGTCTCTCCCGCTGCGGAGCACAGGCTCCGGATGCGCAGGCTCAGCGGCCATGGCTCACGGGCCCAGCCACTCCGCAGCATGTGGGATCTTCCCGGACCGGGGCACAAACCTGTGTCCCCTGCATCGGCAGGCGGACTCTCAACCACTGCGCCACAAGGGAAGCCCTATTTTTAACTTTTTGAGGAACTTCCATATTGTTTTCCTTAGTGGCTGAACAAATTTACATTCCTACCAACTGTGTGTAAGAGGTTTCTTTCTCCACATCCTTGTCAACACTTGTTATCTCTTGTCTTCTTTATGATAGCCATTGTAACAAGTGTGAGGTGATGTGTCAATGTGGTTTTCATTTGCATTTTCCTGATGTTTAGTGGTGTTGAGCATCTTTTCAGGTACCTGTTAACCATTTGGATTCCTTCTTTAGAAAAATGTCTATGTAGTTCCTCTGCCCATTTCTTTAATCAGATGGTTTGTTTTATTTGCTATTGAGTAGTATGAATTCCTTATATATTTTGGATATTAACCCCTTATCAGATATATGATTTGCAGATATTTTCTCCCATTCTTTAGGTTGCTGTTCATTTTGTTTGTTTCTTTTGCTATGCAGAAGCTTTTAAATTTGATGTGGTCCCACTTGTTGGTTTTTGCTTGTTGCCTTTGCTTTTGGTGTCCTATCCAAAAAACTGATTACCAAGACCAGTGTTGAGGAGCCTCTTCTACATGTTTTCTTCTAGGCACTTTATTGTATCAAGGCTTATGTTTAAGTCTTCCATTCATTTCTAGTTAATTTTTGTTAGTAATGTATGACAGAGATCCAATTTCATTTTTCCACATGTGGTTATCTAGTTTTCCCGATACCATCTGTTGAAGACACTATCCTTTTCCCCATTCCAAACCAAGGGTGCTTGGCTCCCTTGTTGAATATTAGTTGACCATATATGTTGGGGTTTAATTCTGTGCTCTCTATTCTGTTCTACTGGGCTATGTATCTCTCTTTATGTCACTAGCATAACTGTTTTATACTATAGCTTTGTAGTATAGTTTGAAATCAGGGGGTATGATGCCTCTGGATTTGTTCTTCTTTCTTGTATTGTGTTGACAATTTGGGGTCTTTTGTGATTCCCTACAAAATTTAGGATTGTTTTTTCTATTTCTGTGAAAGATGCCACTGGAATTTTGATATGGATTGCATTGAATCTATATATGCCTTTGGGTAGTATGGACATTTTAACAATATTAATTTTTCAAATCTATGAACACAAGATGTCTTTCCATTTGTTTGTGTCTTCTTCAATTTCTTTCAACAAAGTCTTATAGTTTTTATTGTAGAGATCTTTCACTTCCTTGGTTAAATTTACTTCTAGGCATTTATTGGTTTTGATACTATTGTGAATGGGATATTTCTTTTTCAAATGTTTCATGGATATTGTATAGAAATGCAACTGATTTCTGTTTGTTGATTTTATACCCTGCAACTTTATTGAATTTGTTGATTAGTACCAACAGTTTTCTTGGTTGAGTCTGGGATTTTCTATATATAGAAATCATATCATCTACAAATAAACCCTTTTACTACTTTTTTTCTGAATTGTATGCCTTTTATTTCTTTGTCTTACCTAATTGCTCTAGCTAGGACTTCCAGTACTGTATTGAATAGAAGTCGTGAGAGTGGGCATCCTTGTCTTGTTCCTGATCATAGGGGAAAACTTTGAATTTTTCACTGTGGAGTATGATGTTAGCTGTGGTTTTGTCATATATGTCCTTTATTATGTTGAGGTATAGTCCCTCTATACCCAATCTCTTGAGGGTTTTAACATATTTTTAAAATTTTATTTATTTATTTATTTTTGGCTGCATTGGGTCTTCATTGCTGCCCGTGGGCGTTCTCTAGTTGTGGCGAGCGGTGGCTACTCTTCATTGCGGTGCGCAAGCTGCTCATTGTGGTGGCTTCTCTTGTTGCAGAGCATGGGCTTCAGGAGCACAGGCTTCAGTAGTTGTGGCCTGCGGGCTCAGTAGTTGTGGCTCATGGGTGGTAGAATACAGGCTCAGTAGTTGTGGCACACAGGCTTAGTTGTTCCGCGGCATGTGGGATCTTCCTGGACCAAGGCTCAAACCCGTGTCTCCCACATTGGCAGGCAGATTCTTAACCACTGCACCACCAGGGAAGCCCCCTCTTGAGAGTTTTTATCATGAAAGGACATTGTATTTTGTCAGATGATTTTTCTACATCTATTGAGATGATCATGTGATTTTAACCTTTTATTCTATTATTGTGGAGTATCATATTTATTGACTAGTGAATGTTGAACCATCCTTCCATTCCAGGGATAAATTCCACTTGGTCATGATGTTTAATCCTTTAATGTGTTCTTGAATTCAGTTTACTAATATTTTGTTGAGAAGTTTTGCATTTACATTCATCAGAGATATTGATCTATAGTTTTCTTTTTTGTCCTTTTCTGGCTTTGGTATCAGGTTAATGCTGATGTGGTAAAATGAGTTTGGAAATATTCCTCCTCTTCAGTTTTTGGGAAGAGTTTGAGAACAATTGACATTAATTCTTTAAATGTTTGGTAGAATTTGCCAGTGAAACCATCTGGTCCTGGGGTTCTCTGTGTTGGGAGATTTTTAATAACTGATTCACTTTTTTTTACTCATTATTGGCCTGTTCAGATTTTCTATTGCTTCCTAATATAGTCTTTTTATAGATTTTATTTATTTATTTATTGGCTGCATTCTGTCTTCGTTGCTGTGCACAGGCTTTCTCTAGTTGAGGCGAGTGGGGGCTACTCTTTGTTGCTGTGAGAGGGCTTCTCATTGTGGTGGCTTCTCTTGTTGCAGAGTACAGGGTCTAGGCATGCAGGCTTCAGTAGTTGTGGCACGCAGGCTTCAGTAGTTGTGGCTCATGGGCTCTAGAGCCCAGGCTCAGTAGTTGTGGCACACGGGCTTAGTTGCTCTGTGGCATGTGGGATCTTCCTGGACCAGAACCTGTGTCCCCTGCATTGACAGGCGGATTCTTAACCACTGCGCAACTAGGGAGGCCTCCCAGTACAGTCTGGGTAGGTTGTGTGTTTCTAGGAATTTGTTCACTTCTTCTAGATTATCTCACTTGTTGGCATATTCATAGCAGTCTCTTATGATCCTATGTATTTCTGTAGTATCAGTTGTAACATCTCTATTATTATTTATTTATTTGAGTCTTCTCTCTTTTTTTCTTTGTATAGCTAAAGGTTTGTCAATTTTGGTTATGTTTTTGAAAAATCAGCTATTGGTTTTGTTGATATTTCCTATTGTTTTTCTGGTCTTTATTTATTTACTCTGATCTTTATTTCTTTCTGTTAACTTTGGGCTTAATTTGTTCTTCTTCTTCTGGTTTCTTGAGGTGTGAAGTTAGGTTGTTTATTTGAAACTCCAGTTTTTCAGTGAAAGAGGTCTATTTGCTCATCTTAAAAGCTGCGGCCTGAGGGGTATGCTTCTAATTTAACACATATATAGGGGTTAACTGCAATTCTCCCCAGAGACCAGGACACCAGTTGGCCCCATCTTTATGCTCTCCCTCTGTGCCTGCATGCTGGAGTCTTCATGAAAGGAGCTTGTGCACAAGTCTGGCACCCCGGTTATGGTGGCTGCTGTCCAGAGGACACATTCCTTATAGCCTGACTCTGGTGGCCAGTGGTGCTTGTGTTCATGGGTTCAATGGGATGGTAGCAAAAAACCAAAACAAAACTAAGCAGTTCTTAACTGGCTATTCCTCCAGGGGCTAATACAGAGGGAGCAGACAGAAACAGCCATCTCCTAGTCTTCCCCAGAAGAGATATATCTGCATACTTTTTTTTTATTTTAATTTTTTGGCCATACCACGGGGCATGCGGGGGTCTTTAGTTCCCTGACCAGGGATTGAACCCATGCCCCCTGCAATGGAAGCACAGAGTCTTAACCAGTGGACCACCAGGGAAGTTTATATTTGCATACTTTAAAAGCTGCTGTCTGACCAACTTCTTTAAGATGAAAGAAAGGGTGCTAATTAGTAACAGGAAAACATATGAAAGTATAAATCTCACTGGTAAAGGTAACTATTTAGTTAAGTCCAGAATAATCTAGTGTTGTAATGGTGGTGGGTTAATCACTTATAAATCTAGTATGAAGGTTAAAAGACAAAATTAGTCTGCTGCTTCTGCGCCAAGCCCTGGGAGAATAGCCACAGTGATTCTTCACAAGACAGTTAAGAACTGTTTCTTAGTTCACTATAGCCTTGTGAGTCTTGTGGACACATCTCATTGGCTTACAGAGCTAGATATTTTGGGGGTCTGTCTCTCAGGTGGAATTCTTAAAAGTTAGGGTGCCAGATATGTGGTCCAAACCTTTTACCCCTCAGGGAGAAGCTGGGAGTTGGGTTCTCTCTTGACTGTGTGTCACTGTGCCAGCAGTGGGTTTTATGGCGAGTTTGTGTCTCAGACTTTTCTACCTGTTTCACTGTGGATTTTTTCTCATTTACCTGATATGTAGAAGTCACTCAGCTCGTTTCTGGATTTCTTTCAGAGGGAATTATTCCATAGGTGGCTGTAGATTTGGTGTGTCTGTGGGAGGTGGTATATTAAGGAGCCTCATGTCAACATCTTGAACTCAAACCTCCACTGGCTTCTTAATCTGAATCTACCTTTTGAGGGGGCTGAGTGAGTGAGCAAAATGTGGGTGTGACAACCGGACTGGAGGCTTGAGTATAGTAGGAAATGCTCACTAATCATTTTCAGTCCTCTCTCTTAACACTTCCAGTTCTGTCCATCCCACTGCTGCCTAATAGAAATTTTTCTTCCATGGTTTCAACTATCTTGGGTCCAAGTATTAAGTCACCTTGGTCTGGAAAGTGAGCATGGGGCTTTCTCATTCATTCTTATAGATCATGTGGCAAGTCTGGATTTTTCTCCTCCCAAAAGCTATTTATGGAAATTACTATAAGCAAGATCATAAAAGCATGGGATAGTCTGTAACATTTTTATATCATGTGACATTGTGTGCTGGGGCTTCTGAAGAGGCCAAGTGTATATCACCCCATTTCCTCCCATGAATTTTATTCAACTGAGATTTGGGACAAAGTGTTAAGACATATGGAAGCTAAATATTGCCTTTATTGTAGATAAAGGCAAATTGGAGGATGGTTTATGTGGGAGTCCAATGAGATTCATGACTGGACTCCAGAAATAAATAGACTGGCTTAGTAAATCATGGCAGTGGAAAAAACAGACTCTTAATACCCAGTCCCAAGGCGTGGCCTAGGGAATGCATGCTTTGTGCTCTATGCAGACAGGCAGATTCCACAGCAGAAGAGAAAAGAAGTAGGGCCAGGGCAGTCTAGGTTTAATCAGAAGACAGGAAACTACACAGTAACTGAAACAGGGAAGTTTAATATAAAGAATTATTAAGCAATAATAGTAATTATATAGAGCTCTTTTTATATACTGTTGAGATGGAAAGGGACTCAAGGGTCTCTGGGGCTGAGGCAGTGTACCTAAGGAAGGACCAACTTGGAAGGAGAGGGGTTCATACTTCATGAAAGACCAACTATAACAGAGAAGTTTGCTGAGTCGCTCAGACCCCAGATATGATTTACACCAGGCAGTGAGATGAGCAGAAGCTGATACAGACATGTAGAGGGAGTTGGGGTATCACTATGGACACTACTGGAATGTGGAGCTATAGAGGCCTCCCTTTGTAGGTACCTAGCATATATCCACGAAAGGCTTGGGCCAGGACAGCTCCTGGTGGCTGTCAGCTGGTAAAGGCCAGGTACTGGCTTGCTAGATGGCTGGGTGCATGAGGTCCCCCAAGTGTGCATTTGTAGGGCTTTAGAAAGGGTATAGGGATAGAGCCCTGGCTGGGACACAGACACATTTGTTTGAAGAGCTCTGCTATGATGTCTGTGACTGAGTAAAGAAAACATGGTGGCCAAATGCTGGAGAAAGCTGTGCCAGAAAGGCACTTTGTACTGGAGAAAACTATGGAACCAAGCAGTAGAGAAGAGAGCCTATTTTCAGGAACTTGGAGAGAGAGCCACACTCGAACCAAGAACTCCTTCCTGCTGCATTGTTTCTCCAACACTCTCTAATGACGAAACTAAACATCATGCTAGCTGGTGAAAGAAAAAATGTTTAAAAAGAAAGATCTCTTCTCACAGATCAGGCAACAAAGGGTTAATTTGGAGCTAAGCAGCAATATATTCTCTAATCAGCTATTTTGCTCCACGTTTCCAGGAGAGAAATAAGAGGTAAGGCAAGAAGCCAAGAATATTTAGGGAAAATCTCTCCTCTTGAAAAATGGATTAGTGGGAAAGAAGCATTATTCACTAACGTTCCCCAGGTTTTGTTCTGTTAACTCAACGGATATGGCCAAAACCCTCTGGAGTCAATAATTTATTAGTATAGCCTTGCTTGCATCTTCATGAGACCACTGCCCCACTACCAACCCTTGTTACTTGGGGCATCCTTTTGGACTGCTAATGAAAATGTATAATTTGCCTCCAGAAGTCTCTGAATTGGGTCATTCATAGCACATTAGTTTAATTAACCCCAAGGTCTTGCTTTGCCCAAATGCCAACAATCCTGTGACAAAGATTCTTTGCCTGACCAAACGTTAGTCAGATTCTTGAACCATCTCCTAGGTCTATCTGTGCACTTATTATGAAATCTAGATGTAGCAAGAACTCTGCTAAGTCAGTTGAACTAGAACCGTCCACCCTTGACATCTGATCACTCTTGATATCTGATCAGGTTCCTCATCATCCACCACCCCCCAAGTGATGACAGATCATGCTGGCCTGCCTTCAACAAGAATCCTGTTAGGTTGATTTAGCCAGAACCACCCTTACCCCTGATGTTTCCTCTGAGAATTTTTCATCCACTGACCCTGGCTATAAATTTCCACTTGTCCATGCTGTATTCAGAATTGAGCCTGAGGTCTCTTTTCCCCTATTGATATAGTCCTGAATAAAATGTATTTTTACTATCTTAGCTACTGTTCAGCTCTGGTTTTTCACATCAGTCTATAATTTTTTTCCATCCCAAATTATGCTTAGTTCTACTGTCTAATAAAGCCTATCACAGAGATTCTGCAATAAGGAATAATGAAATACCCAACGTAAGATGTACCAAATTTGAGAAAATTTTCCTTCCACTCATATTTCCTGTTTAAAGTCTAAAAACTAAAACCACTCAAAAGTTAAAGTCCAAAGTAGTGAACATTCAAAAGAGTTGAATCTGAAAACTAATCCTGTTGCTCCTTTGAAATAAAGTCCCATGGCTGAAAAATATTCCATTGTATATACACCACGTCTTTTTATTCCATTCATCCACTGACAGACACTTAAGTTGTTGTCATATCTTGGCTATTGTGAATAATTCTGCAATGAACATGGGAGTGTGGATATCTCTTTGAAATCCTGTTTTCATTTCCTTTGGATATACAGTTGACCCTTGAACAATGCAGGGGTTAGGGGCACAAATTCCCAATGCAGTTGAAAACCGAGTATAATTTTACAGCCAGCCCTCTGGATCTGCGGTTCTGCATCTGAGGATTCAACTAACTATGGATCTTGTAGTACTGTAGTATGTATTTACTGAAAACATCCATATATAAATGGACCCAGGCAGTTCAAACCCATGTTGTTCAGGGTCAACTGTATACCAGAAGTGGGATTGCTGGATTATATGGTAGTTCTATTTTTAATATTTTGAGAAACCTCCAAACTGTTTTCTAGTGTGGCTCCACCAACTTACATTCCCACCAGTGGTGCACAAGGGTTCCCTTTTCTCCACATCTTCACCAACATTTGTTATCTCTTGTCTTTTTGATGACAGCCATTCTAACAGGTGTGAGGGGATAGCTCATGGTTTTGATTTTCATTTCCCTGATGATTAATGATGTTTAGCACCTTTTCATATACCTGTTGGCCATCTGTATATCTTCTATATACAATGGAATATTATTCAGCTACAAAAAGGAAGGAAATCTCATTTGTGACAAAACTAATGGACCTTGAGGGCATTATGCTAAGTGAAATGAGTCATACAGAAGACAAATGCCATATGATCTCACCTATATGTGGAAAGAAAAAAAAATCCAAAAACTAAACTCACAGATACAGAGGACAGATTGGTCGTTGCCAGAGGTGTGGAGTGAGTGGGGGTGGGTGGGTGAAATGGATGAACGTTATTAAGAGGTACAGACTTCCAGTTATAAAATAAATAAATCCTGGGGATGTAATGTACAGCGTGGTGACTATAGTTAATAATATTGTATTGTATATCTGAAAATCTCAAAGAAAGTAAATCTTAAAAGTTCTCATCACAAGAAAAGAAAAATTGTAACTGTGTGGTGATGGATGTTAGAGTTATTATGATCATTTCACACTATATACAAATTTCAAATGATTATGTTGCATTCCTGAAATTAATATAATGTTACATATCAATTATAGGGGGAAAAGAGAAAGAACTATGAAAAGCAAATCTGTTAAACTCTTGAAAGAAAATATAGTACAATAGCTTTGATACCATGGAGTAGGAAATAATTCATAAGCAAGATCCCAAATGCAAACATAAAAGAGTAAGGTGATTATATTAAAATTTAAAACTATTGGGCATCCAAAAATATCATAAAGTGAAAAAAGAAGTTGTAGTCTGAGAGTAGATATTTGCAACATGTATAACCGACAAAAGATTAGTATTCAGATTATATACACAATTCATACATAATTATTTGTAAATGCAAAAAAAAAAAAGTGGGTGAAGGGTATACATGAACAGAAAATCCACAGAAGAGGAAACTAGATGGACAAGAAACATTTGAAAAGAAGCTTATCCTCACAAATAACCAAAGAAATGCCAATTATAGCCATAGTGAGCTACCATTCCACAATCAATATGTTGGGGAAAATTAGTGTGAAAACAGGGGTTGGTGAGGATGTGGATCAGTGGGGATTCTCATACATTGTTAAGCGACTATAAATTGGTACAACAATTTTAATGCAATTTGGAAATATTTAATAAATATAGAAATATAGATATAATTTGTCCTAGTATTCCATTCGCAAATCACCATGAATCACTTGTGTGAAGAGAGTAAAAAAGCACAGTAGAAGTCATTCCCATTTTATCCAGGGCAGATAATGGAAATATTTGTCAAATCTGAGATCTCATCTCACAGTTCCCTGAGAGGTGGAATAATGTGAATATCAGTACCCAAAAGAGAAAGAAATCACTGCTTCCAAAGTCTGTGACCTTTCAAGGTCATTTGAGAGCCCTTGGAGATGACCACAAAAAAGAATGGTACAGCGGTTTAAGAAGAAGATAACTTTGTCTTTATATTGATGGAAAATGCTGAATTTCAAAATATCTACAAAATGTTTCCCTAACCCAGGGCTTTTTGTTATTGAAAAGAGCCCTGGCCAGAAATCAGGAATCCTGGGGATTTGTCTTTGTCTTCTATTTATCAGTCATAGGCAACTCACTTGTCATGTCTTGAGGGGGTTTATTCACTTCATTCATTCATTAATTCCTCAGATATTTATTGAGCACCTTCTGTGGTCCAGAAACTGTGCTAAGACTGTACCTGAGTCTTGCAGCATAGATAGGGAGACAGATATTTATCAGTCATAAAAAAAAGGAAATTCTCAGCAGTTTTAAGTGTTACAACAAGGATTTATATTGTTTGATGACCAGTAAAAATAGCAGTTTTGCCCTAATCAGGTATCTCAGAGGCTACTTGCCTGAGAAACTAACCACTGAGCTGATGAGTCAGAACCAGTCAGGTAAAGTGGGTGGGAAGCTGCTTCTAGCTTGGGGACAGCATATTTACAATTTCTGTAATATAGCTCTTGACCAATTGTACATAGGTTATCCTTTGCCTAGGAATGATCTTTTCTCCCTTCTCTGCCCAGTGATGTCACTCTCACCCTTCAAGACTCAGTTTAAATGTTACCTTCTCTGAGAAGCCTCCCCAGACCCAGCTTCAAAATTTGTCACAGGCTCTTCTTTACTCTTGCATATCTTTCACATGCTTCTATTCCACAACATTTATGATTATTTAACCCTATATCTGTTTCCTGTACTACACTATGTGAGCCTCAGGGAGCAAACTGTGTATTACATATCCATTAGCCAACAGCAGGACCTGATTCAATGATGGGATCAATAAATAACTGAATGAAAAATAGATTTGACTTTTTGCACTTCATACTTAGGACATTTGGTAAAGTATATGACTGAGGCTTTTCTAGAAACACATAGCTCCTCAATGGCCTGGGCTATAGTATATGTTCAACAAATGTCTCTATGTTTACAAGATGGGAAAAATGTTGCCTGACATACCCTTCCTTTTCACATTTGAGGGATCACTTCAAATAGTTTCCGTTCATGACCCAGGTTGTCTATGGAGACTATGCCAAATGATTGCATTTTGGGTCACAGAATCTGGATTCAAAACCTTCAAGGGCTTGAGGTACTAGAGAGGAAAATCAATTATACTGGAGTTGGCAAGATTTACTCTTCCTGTACTCCATTTCAAGTTTTTCACATTGTATTCTTCCCTACATCTGCCTATTTTATTATATGCTCTATCCATATAAAAACCTCCTCTGATGTTAATTTTGCATTCCTACCTGAGATGAAAAAACTCTTTCAATTAGCATTGGTCTCTACCTTCTCTGAACAAATATTATTCTTTTAATCATAGCTTAGACCAATATTGTAGATTTATTATTTTTTAACTTACTGATGTGAGACTACTCATTTAAATACTAGATAATAATTATGATTAACATTTACTCATTGCATACTTATTACCAGGAAAGAGATTTTTTATTGTAGTAAAGTATACATAACACAACATTTACCATTTTAACAATTTTAAAAATTGAAGTATAGTTGATTTATAATATTGTTTAGTTTCAGGTGTACAGCAAGTGATTCAGTTATATATATATATATATATATATTCAGATTATTTTTCATTATAGGTTATTATAAGATACTGAATATAATTCCCTGTACTGTAGAGTAAATCTTTGTAATTTATCTATTTTGTGTATAATAGGTTGTATCTGTTAATCCCATTTTTTACCCCCCCTTCCCTCTCCCCTTTGGTAATCATAAGTTTGTTTTCTATGTCTGTGAGTCTCTTTCTGTTTTGTATATAGACTCATTTGTATTATTTTTTAGATATAAGTGATATAAAGCATTTGTCTTTCCTCTGTCTGACTTACATCAATAACTATAACATTTTCCAAGTCCATCCATGTTGCCTCAAATTGCGATATTTCATTCTTTTTTATGGCTGAGTAATATTCCATTGTATATATATACCACATCTTCTTAGGCCACTTATCTTGTTGATGGGCACTTGGGATATTTTGATGTCTTGGCTATTGTAAACAGTGCTGCTATGAACATTGGGGTGCATGCATCTTTTTGAATTAGAGTTTTCATTTTTCCTGGATATACACCCAGGAGTGGAATTGCTGGATCATATGGTAGCTCTATTTTTAGTTTTTTAAGGAACCTCCATACAGTTTTCCATAGTGGCTGCACCAATTTACATTCCTACCAACAGTGTAGGAGGATTCCCTTTTCTCCATACCCTCTCGAGCATTTATTATTTATAGACCTTACAGATGGCCATTTACAGATGGCCATTCTGACTGGTGTGAGGTGGTACTCATTGTGGTTTTGATTTACATTTCTCTAATAATTAGCAATGTTGAGCATCTTCCCATGTCCCTTTTCATGTGGCCTTTAATTAGGCCATCTGTATGTCTTCTTTAGGGAAATGTCTATTTAAGTCTTCTCCCCATTTTTTGTTTGGGTTGTTTGTTTTTTCAATATTGGGTTGTATAAGCTCTTTATATAATTTGGATATTAACCCCTTATCAGTCTCATTGTCTGCAAATATTTTCTCCCAGTCCATAGGTTGTCTTTTCATTTTGTTGATAGTTTCCTTTGCTGTGCAAAAGCTTTTAAGTTTGACTAGGTCCCATTTGTTTATTTTGCCTTTATTTCTTTTACTTTGGAAGACTGATCTAAGAAAATATTGCTATGATTTAGGTCAGAGAATGTTTTGCCTATGTTTTCTTCTAGGAGTTTTATGGTATCACATCTTATGTTTAGGTCTTTAAACCATTTTGAGTTTATTTTTATATGTGCTGTGAGGGAGTGTTCTAATTTCATTGATTTACATGTAGCTGTCCAGCTTTCCCAGCACCACTTGTTGAAGAGACTGTCTTTTCTCCATTATATATTTTTGCCTTCTTTGTCATAGATTGACTGTAGGTGTGTGGGTTTATTTCTGGGCTCTCTATTCTGTTCCATTTACCTATGTGTCTCTTTCTGTGCCAGTACCATGCTGTTTTGATTACCATAGTTGAGTAGTATTGTCTGAAGTCTGGCAGGGTTATGCCTCCAGCTTTGTTCTTTTTACCTCAGGATTGCTTTGACAATTCTGGGTCTTTTGTGGTTCCATATAAATTTTAGAATTATTTGCTCTAGATATGTGGAAAATGTCATGGGTATTTTGATAGGGATCACATTAAATCTGTAGATTGCTTTGGGTAGTATGGCCACTTTAACAATATTAATTCTTCCAATCCAAGAGCATGGGATATTATTTCCATTTCTTTGAATCATCTCCAATTTCCTTTATCAAAGTTTTATAGTTTTCAGTGTATAGGTCTTTCACTTCCTTGATTATGTTTATTCCTAGGTATTTTTTTATGTGATTTTAAACGGAATTTTTTTTAACTTTCTCCTTCTGATATTTCACTATTAGTGTAAAGAAACGCAACAGATTTCTGTATGTTAATCTTGTGTCCTGCTGCCTTGCTGAATTCATTTATTCGAATAGTTTTTGTGTGGAGACTTTAAGGTTCTCTATATAGAGTATCAAGTCATCTGCAAATAGTGACAGTTTTACCTCTTCCTTTCTAATTTGGATAACTTTTATTTCTTTTTCTTATCTGATTGCTGTAGCATCCTTGTATTGTTCCTGAATTTAGCAGGAAGGCTTTCAGTTTTCATTGTTGAGTATTATACTTGCTGTGGGTTTGTCATAAATGGCTTTTATTATATTGAGATATGTTCCCTCTATACCCACTTTAGTGAGAGTTTTTATTGTGAATGGATGTTTAATTTTGTCAAGTGCTTTTTCTTTGTCTACTGAGATGATCAGGTGGTTTTTGTCTTTCCTTTTGTTAATGCAGTATATCACACTGATTGATTTGCATATGTTGAACCAGCCTTGTGACCATGGAGTGAATCCAACTTGATCATGGTGTATGATCCTTTTTATATATTGTTGGATTCGGTTTACTAATATTTTGTTGAGGATTTTTGCAACTATAGTCAACAAAGATATTGGCCTGTAATTTTCTTTTTTGATAGTGTCTTTATCTGGTTTGGGTATCAGGTTGATGGTGGCTTCATAGAATGACTTAGGAGTGTTCCCTCCTCTTCAATCTTTTGGAATAGTTTGAGGATAGACATAAATTCTTCTTTGTATGTTTGTTTTTGTTGTTGAGTTGTAGGAATTCTTTATATATTGTGGATACTAATGTGTGTGTTGCAAATATTTTCTCCAATTCTTTTCTTTTCACTCTCTCTCTCTTTGTTTTTTTTTTTTTTTTTTTTTTTTGGCTGTATCAGGTCTTAGTTGCGGCATGCGGGATCTTCATTGTGGCATGTGGGATCTTTTTTTGTGGTGCACGGGCTTGCCTTTAGTTGTGGCATGCAGGCTCTAGAGTGCGTGGGCTTAGTTGCCCTGCAGCATGTGGGATCTTAGTTCCTCGACCAGAGATCAAACCTGCGTCCTCTGCATTGGAAGGCAGATTCTTAACCACTGGACCACCAAGGAAGTCCCTCTTTTCACCCTCTTGATAGTGACCTTTAATAAACAAGTTTTAAATTTTGATTTAGTCCAATTTATCTATTTTTTCTTTTGTTTGCCTGTGCTTTTGGTATCATATCCAATAACCTATCACCAAATCTATTGTCACGAAGCTTTCCCCCTATGTTTTCTTGTAAGAGTTTTATGGTTTTAGGTCTTAAGTTTAGGTCTTTTTTCCATTTTGAGTTAATTTTTGTATATGGTTTTTGATAAGGGCTCAACTTCATTACAACTTGAGCCAGTTTTCCTAGCAACATCTGTTGAAAAGATTGTCTTTTCCCCATTAAATGGTCTTGGCACTTTTGTTAAAAATCAGTTGACAATATACACAAAGGTTTGTTTCTGGGGTTGCTATTATATTCTGTTTGCTATTTGTCTGTCCAGTGCTGCACTGTTTTGATTACTGTAGCTTTGTAGTAAGTTTTGAAATCAAGATCAGCAAACCCTCTAACTTTGTTCTCTTTTTCAAGATTTCTTTGGCTGTTCAGGCCACTGAAATTTCATATGAATTTTAGGATACGTTTTTCTATTTCCACCAAAGCACCCCTGGGATTTTGATAGGGATTGTATTTAATCTGTATATCACTTGGAGTCGTACTGTCATCTTAACATTATCATCTTCTATTGATGAACATGAGATGTCTTTCCATTTGTTTATGTTTTCTTTAATTTCTTTCAGAAATATTATGTAGCTTTCACCATACAAACCTTTGATCTCCTTGGTTAATTTATTCCTAAGTAGTTTATTCTTTTTGATGCAAAATAGTTGCAAGTGGAATGGATGCTATTGTAAATGGAATTGTTTTTATAATTTGCATGGGGAGGGGTTTTCTCATTGTTAATGTATAGGAATGAAATTGATTTTTTGCATGTTGATTTTGTATCCAGCAACTTTGCTGAATTCATTTATTAGCTCTAATATTTTTTGTGGAATCCTTAGGGTTTTCTACGTAAAAGAGTGTGTCAGAGAATAGAGATAACCTTACTTCTTCCTTTCCAATTTAAATGCATTTTCTTTTTCTTGCCTAAGTGGTCTGGGTAGACCTTCCAATACTATGTTGAACAGAAATGGTGAATGCAGACTTCCTTCTCTTGTTGCTGATCTTAAGGGAAAAATTTTCAGTCTTTCAACATTGTATCATGTTATCTATGGGTTTTTCATATATGGCTTTATCATGTTGAGGAGGTTTCTTCTATTATTAATTTGTTGACTGTTTTTTTTATCATGAGTGGGTGTTGGATTTTGTTAAATGCAGTGTGTTACATTAATTGATGTGTGCTGAACTATCCTTGAACATGCTGAATCATCCAGGAATACATCCCACTTGGTCATGGTGTATAATCCTTTTCATATGTTGTTGATTTAATATGTTATAGATATATCCTTATGGTTACCATGGGTATTACATATAACATCCTAAATGTTATAACAATCTAACTTGAATTAATACCAACTTATTTACAGCCACATAACAAAATTCTTCTCCTATACAGTTCTGTTCTCCCTTTGTTATTAATGTCAAAATGTGGCATCTGGGGGCTTCCCTGGTGGCGCAGTTGTTGGGAGTCTGCCTGCCAATGCAGGGGACATGGGCTCGCACCCTGGTCTGGGAAGATCCCACATGCCACGGAGCAATTGGGTCCGTGAGCCACAATTACTGAGCCTGCGCATCTGGAGCCTGTGCTCCGCAACAAGAGAGGCCGCGATAGTGAGAAGCCCGTGCCCTGCGATGAAGAGTGGACCCCGATTGCCACAACTAGAGAAAGCCCTCGCACAGAAACAAAGACCCAACACAGCCATAAATTAATTAATTAATTTTAAAAAATGTTGCATCTGTATATAATGTGTGCCCAATAACATAGATTTGTAAATATTTTTATCTATTTGTCTTGTAAATTCTGTAGAAAATAAAAAGTGGAGTTATAAACCAAAATTATGAAAATATTTGCCCATGTATTTTACTCTACTGGAGTAGAGTTTCTTCATATACTGTATATCTTCAACCTGAAGGACTCCCTTTAGCATTTATCATAGGCCATCTGGCCTCTAAGGTTTTGGTGAGAAATTGAGTGACAGTCTTATTCAGGATCTGATGTATTCAATGAGTCACTTTTCTCTTGTTGCTTTCAAGTGTCTCTGTCTTTGGCTTTTGAAAATTTGACTACATTATGTCTCAGTCTGGGTCTCTTTGGGTTTATCCTACCTGGGGATTGTTAAGCTTCTTGTAAATTCATGTCCTTTTAAAAAAATATTTATTTATTTATTTATTTATGGCTGCATTGGGTCTTCGTTGCTGTGCGTGGGCTTTCTCTGGTTGTGGCAAGTGGGGGCTACTCTTCATTGTGGTATGCGGGCTTCTCATTGCAGTGGCTTCTCTTGTTGTGGAGCATGGGCTCTTGGCACATGGGCTTCAGTAGCTGTGGCTTGTGGGCTCTAGAGCGCAGGCTCAGTAGTTGTGGCACATGGGCTTATTTGCTCTGAGGCATGTGGGATCTTCCTGGACCATGGCTTGAACCCATGTCCCCTTCATTGGCAGGTGGATTCTTAACCACTATGCCACCAGGGAAGCCCCAGATTCATATCTTTTATCAAATTTTTAAAGTCTGGGGCCACTATTCATTCAAATAACCTCTCTACCCCTTCTCTATCTCTTCTGTTTCTGGGACTCCGTAATGCATATGTGGTTCTGCTGCAAGTCCCTTATGCACTTTTCTTCACTTGGGTTTCTATTTGCCTCTTACACTGAATATAAAATAATATATTATTTAATATATTCAAGTTTGCTGATTTTTTTTTTTGTCTAATCATGTCCACTGTTGAACCCCTCTAGTAAATTTTTCACATCAGTTATTGTGTATTGTAGCTCCAGAATTTGTTTGGTTCCATTTTATAATTTCTGATTGTTGATATTCTCATTTTATTCATGTGATTTTCCTGGTTTCCTTTAGTTATTTGTCCATATTGTCACTTAGCTCTTTGACCATATTTAAGACAATTGTTTAAAAATCTTCGTCTAGTAAGTCCATGACTGGGCTTCCTCAAGGACAGTTCCTGTCAATTAACTTTGTTCCTTTTCATGAGTTATGTTTCCTGTTTCTTCATGTGCTTTATGTTTTGTATTGTAAATTGGACACTATTAAAAAGTGTTAATTCTGGAAATCAGATTTTCCCCCTTCCCCAGTTTCAATGTTTTTGATTGTTAAAGGCTGTGGTAATCTGATACTTTTTCTAATTATTTTTGCATAGACTGTTTCTTACATGCATGATAACTTAAAAGTCATTTTCTGTTTTTTAAAAATATTTATTTATTTATTTGCCTGTGCTGAGTCTTTGTTGTGGCATGTGGGATCTTTAGTTGTGGCATGTGGAATCATTTTTTTTAAGTTGCGGCATGCGGACTCTTAGAGTCTTAACCACTAGACCACCAGGCAAATCCCTAAAAGCCTTTTTCTTTAGTTCATTTTGTGTATATCTGCTTTTAACTGTTTTGACAGAGATTTTCTTGAATGCCAGAAGCTGAAACAAACAACACACGAACACACACACACAAGAGAACAGCCACCTTCCCTAGTCTTTGCAGGTTGGTTCTGTGCTGGGGCATTCCTTCACCATTTAGCTAGAATTGCTCTGAGCCTAGGTATCACTCCAAGGTGAAATCTTGACTTCTCAAGATTAAGTAAGACTTCTTGGCATGCTTCTTGTGTGGACATGTATATATCTTTTTTTTTTTTTTTTTTTGCTGCACCATGTGGCATATGGGGACATAGTTCCCTGAACAGGGAGCAAACCCGCACCCCCTGCAGTGGAAGCGGAGTCTTAACCACTGGATCACCAGGGAAGTCCCTGTGTGGACATGTGTATGTCTTAGTAAAGTCCCCCCTATATACATCTGCTTTTGAATGTCTTAATTTCCGAGAGTTTTACCCTAGCTTTTCCTCCAGGCCATAGTTTGTGTCCCCACCAATATCTCTTGCCCCAGGCATTCCACCTTGAAGGTTTTATGAGCAGTGCATGCTCATTTCCCCACCTGCATTCTGAGTAATGTGAAACAGTAATGTGCCTTGCATCAGTCCTTCAAGTATCCTCAAGATAGGTTAGAACAGAGATACACAATAATTTGCAAACATGGTCTGCTCTGCTCCCTCAAGTTTGAGGAGAAACTGGGTTGCCACCAGGTCAAGACCGAGATCACTGTTGTGCTGGGGAGGGGTGGGGAAAGAGTAAACATGCCACAAAACATTACTAACATTTTGAAGATGGCTTTTCTTAATTGAGCATTTTCTTGTTTCAAAAAACCTTTGACCGTTTCTCAGAGGTACTACAAAGTTGGTTCAGAAAGCTTCTGGGTTTTTGTTGTTGTTGTTTTTCAGTTTCTATGGGAAAACAATAGCTTGGAGCTTCCTAGTTCAACATTTTGGTAACGTCATTTGCAGGAACTGTGTTTTTCACATATTTCCCATTCCAACAATTTTTATTTTAAAATGAAGAAATTGGGACTTAGGAAGTTTTACAAATTGCCAAAAATTACAGAGCTTTTTAATGGAGTTGGGATTATACTCTTCTAATGAGAAGTGGCTTTGTCTTATTTACCATATATCGGGAGCTCATAGCATCTGACAAGATGTTTACCTCATATTTAACTGGCTGGGGTAGAATTAAGCAGGAAGGGGACTGTCTTAGCTTGAGCTACTATAACAAAATACCATAGACTGAGTGGCTTAAACAACAGAGATTTATTTCTCACAGTTCTAGAGGCTAAGAAGTCCCAATAGCAAAGTGCTGGCAGATTTGGTGAAGGTCCATTTCCTGGGTTGTAGACAGCTGCTGTCTCACTGTGTGCTTGGTGCATACACGAGGCATTCCTTATAAGGGCAATACTCCCATCATAAGTGTGCCACCTAATCTAAAACTAATTAATCTCCCTAAGGCCCCATCTCCAAATACCATCACATTGCAGATTAGGGCTTCCACACATGAATTCTGGGCTGGGGTGGAGGGGGAATTTCCTTATTCACCAAAAAGAAACTTTAATATAATGGTATTAAGCAGTGATGGGCTTCAAATTACTTTGTTCAGAATCCTCATGCTGAAGGACGTGAATGACAATTTGAACAAATGCAAAGGCATACTATGTTTTGGGACAGAAAGACAGTATCATAAATGTCATTTCTCCCAAAGTAAGTGTATAAATTTAGTGTAATTCCAATTAGAATATCAAAGCGTTTTTGTAATTTGAGAAAACTATCTTAATTTATATAGAAAGAAAATTAACTTAGATTAGCCAATAAAACTGAAAAACAGTGAGTGGGGGACTTGCTGTAATACTCAGTATCAAAATACAATAAGGCTAATATGTTATCAATTAATATGGTGTTAGTATAGGAATAGAAAAACAGATTAATGAAGCAAGAGAATATAGAAATAGGTCTTGGTATAAATCAAAATATAAGGCAGTTTAAGTTGAATGAAAAAAAGATCATATGGTTAAAGGATTACATAGCAAAGTTTTAGTTGAGTAGGAAAAGTGTGGTTATCAGTAAAGGATTAAGAACAGGTCTTTCCCACTGATTCATCTCTGGAAAAATGACTTTAGATTTGCCTTTCTACCAGTTTCCTTGAAGAAAACACCACTGTAAATCTCTCATCTGTAGCCTGTATCTGGATGGGGCGAACTGTTAACTGGCATGTAGACATTGACAGCCTATATAAGTAAGGCACCACAAGTCCTGGGAAACCAAGGCAGTGGCTTCTCTGTGCTTAAATGATTATCATTGTTACAAGTGAGTGTGCCCCATGTGATGGTGGCACACCGTGCAGATGCCCTGGTTGATTATTATAAAATATGCTGGATGAGAATGTTAATGTTTCCCAGTGCTGAGGTGAACCACACCCATTTTGATCTTTTCTCCTCTGTGCAGTGCTGAAGCAGTGGAAGCTGTGCTTGCTTGGATAGTTGCAGGACTGTCGATGAACATGCTGTGAAGACATTTTTTTGTCAGGACAAATCTAATAATAAACTTAATGTCAGGTTAAAGCTTATTCTGTTCTCCCTCTCTCTTTTTGATTGCTAGTTCAAATCTGTGATTGCTTCTGGTGGACATGCAGGTGTCAGAGCTGTGTGACTTGCTGATAAACTGGCTGCTGGATTATTTTAACAAATTGTGCTTGTATAACTGGCAACCCATCTGGAAGAAAAGAAAATGAACCCTCATATATGACATTAAAAATTCAATTCTAGATGGATTAAATATTAATATATTGCAAAAAGGAAATAGACAATTTATAAGAAAACCTAAGAAATAACATATATAATCTAGAGATTAAAATATCTCTATAACCAATCCATAAACTTCCTAATGTCTAATACATGTAGAAGTCTTCAAAACTGACAAAAAGATAAATAATCCTATAGGAAAATAGGCTAATATGAAAATTTACAAAGAAGCAAATCTAGGAAAAGATGAAGTTTATACTCATCAAACATGAATTTTAGTATAATACCACCTATTGCATGGCTGGAGGAAACTTGTCTTTTTGAAAATAACTGATTGCATCTTAAAATTTTAAAATAACACATATCCTTTGATCTAGCAGTCTGTTGCCTATAAACTATCCCCCAGAAATAAAAATAAAAGGTAAGGGCCAATATAAGGGTGTTTACTATAGTGTTGTTTGTGATGGCAAATAACTAGCAACAAGTTGAATTAGTAGGGGGGATGGCTGAATAAATTTATAGCACACAATATCACTGAATACTGTGCAGCAACTGCTTATCTTACTCTATCTGACCATTATAATCATTATTGTTGCTAGGCCTTGGCACTGACCAGCTATAGGCACCAAAAGGTAATCCTCCTTATTTGGTCTGGATTAGAGTTCCTAGTTGCTCTGGTGATTTCAAAGCTGCACCAGCACAAAGGGATAACACTTAAGGAATATGAGAGAATGCTTAATGAGAAATGGAAGAAAAGAGAGGATAATTTAGATTCACATAGATATACATGTATCTTATTTGGATACATTACCTCACAAAGTCAACCTATGGCATTTATAATCTTATCTCAAGACCAACCTTCAAATATGCTAATAATAAGCCATGCAGTGCTATAGTTATAGTAGCATAGTATTATTCTGGGTTTAAAAGAAATTGATATATTTGAAAGCAGCCTAAGTTTTGTGTTACATACTCATTTTTTATCACTATTCAAAAAGAGCACTAAATGCTTTCTATATGTCAAGTTATTGTGGAAAGGAATCAAAAATCCTCATAAAGATTTGCTTTTAATAAAAGAATTCTGTTTAGGTCTGAGATCTCCCTTTTCAGTGCCATTTTCCTGAAGGAAACAAACAAACTAGAGGTGGGGGAAATTGATTGACTGTGGCAGGTTAGAGAAAAAGAATAGTCTGAGTTTAAAACTCAAGCTGAAATGCAAGAGTTGATGTTTTACTCAATGGCATACAAAAAAATGTAAGAGTGACATGTTTTCCTCATTTAAAAAATGTCAAATTTCTAATGCCAATATTGGTTATGTGGACTATTAAAATTTCTGATAAATGTTTCTGAAAAACTAATTATCTCCAACAAGTTTGTGCATGTATTACTAAGTGATATGATCCTTAAATGTATGTGATTCAATCACCTGTTGCAAAATCATGCTATAATCTACTGTGGTCTCAGTAGAGACCACACAGAGATTAATGATATGACATTTGAGAGTAAATTTAAATAACTAGATTTGTTACCATTCCAATTTTTAAAATTCATATTTTATAGTAAAGTTATGATTGTAGAAATATCTTCTGTAAAATATCTGCATCTAACTGGGAATGTGAATCCACTATAACATGTACTCCATATAGTTTCCCTACTCCTATCCCTATCTTTTTTAATTTTCAGAAGTTTAAAAGAAACAGCATAAACAACAGAATAAACTCATATACTATTACAATTCAGATTTAACTAATATTTTGTTTTATTTAATTGGAATCTTTATTTCTTTTTAATGAGATAGATATTTAGATACAAAACTGAAGTATCCTTTAACTACCATGTTTGGCCCCATTTCCCTTCTACTGCCTTTCTTTTTAGAGACAACCACTTTTGGGAATTGAGTGTGTATTCTTCCAATCCATTCTTCATAGTTTTACATAAAAATGTTCACCATAACCAATGCTTTAATACTAGTGTTGGCTAGTGTTGATTTAATTCAAATTCATACAGGTATAATTATAATATATTCACTTCATTTGTTTTCACTCTACATGATTTTCATATCTTTCTCTATTAATACATATAGATTTAATTTGTTAAACTTAACTACTAGAGAATATTATACAGTGTGACTGTATCACATTTTATTCATCCATTTCAAAAGTGACAGACATTTGTTTCCAATATTTTGCTAATATAACTCATGCTGCAATGAACATAAAGGTACAGGACTCCCTGGGTACATGTATCAGTTTCTTCACTATATGTGTGTATACTCAAGAGTGGGTATTCTGGAATCTGTTTTCGAAATTCTTTCCTACCCTGAGGTTTGAAAAAATTCTCCTATAAAATTCTTATATTACTAAGTTTTGCTCTTTGCATTCTAATCTTCACAACACTTTTGGATTTTTAAATAAATACTTTAATGTATAACAACAGCAAAGATCTAATATTTTTCCATATGAAGAGTCAATTACCCTGAGACCATTTTTTAAATCATCCAGATTTTCCTACCAACTTGTGATTACCACCTCTATCAATTGCTAATTCCCCATAAAGATATGCATATGTTTCTGGATATAATATTCTGTCACAATCTTTGTTTTCTATTACTGCATCAAGAGCAAATAATTTTGATGACTATACATGTAGCAAAACATGTAACAAAAAAATGACAATTTTGGGCTTCCCTGGTGGCACAGTGGTTGAGAGTCCGCCTGCCGAGGCAGGGGGCACGGGTTCGTGCCCCCGGTCTGGGGAGATCCCACATGCCGCGGAGCGGCTAGGCCCATGAGCCATGGCCGTTGAGCCTGCGCGTCCAGAGCCTGTGTTCTGCAACAGGAGAGGCCCACATACCGGAAAAAAAAAAAAAGACAATTTTGTCTCTTAATTTCACATCTTAATACCTCGCATATCTTTGTCTGAATGCATCAAGTAGGCCTTCCAGAACCATGTTGATTAGTGTCCATGACTGGATCCTTACTTTAATGAGAATGCTCCTAAAAGTACAGCAGGAACAATGTTTGTTGTGGGGGTCTTGGGGTGTAGGTTTTCATGATACTGTGATAGTTATTAAATTCTCAGTATATTACATTTTGAGCTGTTGCTGAAGGATTTTCCACATTCATGTGACTTTACTGTAAAATGAATTTTCTGATATACTGTTTAATACGAATTCTCTTGAAGGTGTTCCCAAATTCAAGGCATTCATAGAGTTTTAATGAGTATGAATTCTCTGGTGTCTAATATGATGTGACTTCTGGCTAAAAGCTTTTCCACATTCATTACACTGATAAGGTTTTTCTCCAGTGTGGATTCTCATATGCAGAGCAAGAGTTGAGAACTGAGAGAAGGCTTTCCCACATTCATTACAACCATAGGGCTTCTCACCTGTATGGCTTCTCATATGCACAGTAAGAGATGAGCTTTGACAGAAGGCTTTCCCGCATATTTTACATTCATAAGGCTTATCACCTGTATGAATTCTCACATGTACAATGAGAGATGTGATTCGAGAGAAGGCTTTTCCACATTTATTACATTCATAGGGTTTCTCTCCTGTATGAATATTGTGATGTTTAATGAGGTACTGCTTCTGCCTAAAGATTGTTCCACATTCATTACATTTATAGGGTTTCTCTCCAATATGAATTTTCTCATGCTCAGTGAGGTTTGATTTCCCACTGAAGGCTTTTCCACATTCCTTACATATATAAGGTTTCTCTCCTGTATGACTTCTCTGGTGTCTAATGAGGCTTGACTTCTGAATGAAAGCTTTCCCACACCCTTTACATTCATAAGGTTTCTCGCCAGTATGAATTCTTTGATGGATAATGAGGTTTTCCTTCTGGCTAAAGGCTTTTCCACACTCATTACATTTAAAGGGTTTCTTTCCACTATGGATATTCTGATGTTTAACGAGGTATTGCTTCTGGCTGAAGGCTCTTCCACATTGATTACATTCAAATGGTTTCTCTCCTGTATGAATTTTCTCATGCTCAGAGAGATATGATTTTCCATTGAAGGCTTTGCCACACTCCTTACATACATAGGGTTTGTTTCCAATATGATTTCTCTGGTGTTTAATAAGGCTTGGCATCTGAATAGAAGCTTTCCCACATTCATAAGTTTTCTCTCCAGTATGATGTTTTTGATGAGTAAGCAAGTTTCCCTTCTGGCTGAAGGCTTTTCCACATTTATTACATTTATATGGTTTCTTTCCTGTATGACTTCTCAAATGTAGAGTAAGGGATGAGACTCGAGAGAATTCTTTACCACATTCATTACATTCATGTGATTTCTCTCCAGTATGCATTTTCTTATGCTCTATGAGGTTTTGCTTCAGGTTAAATGTTTTTCCACAGTCATTACATTCATAAGGTTTCTCTCCAGCATGAATTTGATCATGCTGAAGGAGATCTGATTCAGGCTGAAGGCTTTCCAACATTCTTATCATGCACAGATACCTTCTCCAACAAGAATTCCTTAGTATCTCTTGACATGTGACATGGATGAAAGCTTTTCCACATTCAGTAAATTCATATGGTTTCTCTCCAATAGTAATTCTCAGCTATCTAACAAAGTTGAATATATGATGAAAAACTTTTCACATTGGTTATCCTGTGATTAGCTGATTACAAATTGGGATGAAATATAGCATCCTCATTATATTCTTAATGGTTCTTGCTTAGACAGCTTCTCTCATATTTAAGTGTAAATTAAATGTTCCAAACTCGTTTAAACTGAGTCCCATACACAGAGGAGTTGTCTTAAAGAATCAATGTCTGTGCTCAGAAGAAATACTTTTCTGCTACCTAGGTTTTCTGAGTTTTTCTTTAGCTGTGCTTTCACGGAGAAGGATGAGACTTAACCCACAAGTCTTTCCTGTTGTGTCTTTATTTACTTATAAATTTCCCAGGCCTTTTCTAAAAAGGAGTACAAAAAAATCATCATTGAAAAGAGTTAATAACTGTAAAATATTTAATGCCTGGCATGTAGTAAACATTCAATAAAGTAGCTATCATCATCATCAATATCACACTTGTAAATTTTCCCACTATTTTTAATAAAATTTCAAAAATATGCAATTTAAAAATAGACTTTATTTCAAACCTAACCTACCAGTATAAAAGAAAGCTCAAATGCAAATAACATCCATGGGTGCATGTAGCTTAAACTGCTTTTAAATGAAACAATGTATACTTTATAAATCAGTAAAGTAAGGGAAAACATAAAGAACAGGTGACAAACAGGACGAAAGACAAACACGTAACATTTGGAAAGCCTAGGATGAAGGGATAAAAAATAAAATGAATAGGAGTATTAATAAGGGCTATGTGGTTAAATAAGACATTTATTTCTACATTTTCCTGAAACTCCATTAAAATGACAATAGGGGATGAAGGGCATTACTCATAAAATCTAAAATGTTGAGGAGACAACAGTGAATGAAAGTATTAGGAAATTTTGAAAGGAAAGCAAATAAAGGACTGTAAATTAACAGCAGAACTGAGTGACTTAAATAAAATGCTAGCAGATGAGGATGCCACTTAGAAGCAAGGTAATCTGTGACACAGCTGTCAACAGAAAGGCACTATAACTGGAGACATTGCATGAGAGTGGAAGGTGGGGCTTATAAAATGAAAGGAGCAGCTGATACACCCAATTCTCCTAACTGGAAAGAAATAGGAATTTATTATCCAGACAAAGTACAACTGCGAAACTCCAAATTTAGTGATGACAGGGAAAGTAGATGAGAGTACCATACTGAAAGAAGTGGATGAGTAAAAGTTTATATATAGTATAGGCTCCCAACTTCTTTCTTCTGCTAGACTCTAAGAATGCTGGTAGTTGTTAGATAATGGAAGCGTTCTTGTTTGAAAAAATGAGAAGATCATGAGAACACCTACAGATACTGACATTTGGAGTCATATAAAAGAAAGACTTAAATATCTGACTGAATGCTGCACAGTGAAGCCCACCATTTTACAAGACCCACCCATGGACACAGAGATTACAATAATCTTTCTGGTACCTCAATGTATTAATGTAGAGTTAAAGATCACAAAAATTGGACAAAAGCCATAATGTGAAAGATCAAACAAATAGGAAAAAACAAGGCAAGGAACAGAAGAGCACATACATACAACATATAATTAGTATCACAGAAAGCTAAGAGATTATATAGCAATGAAATATTAACAGGATTCTATAAATAAGTGCTTTTGGAAATAAACAGTATGATGCTAACCTTAAAAATTCAATAGGTTGGGAAACAAAATACAGAATATCTCCCAGAATAAAAAAATTAAAAAAAAAAAAAAAAAAGGAAGGAAGGGAGAAAGGAATAAAGAAAGAGAGTAATGACTGGGAAATTAGTAGTTTAGTGGAGGAATCCAGGAGGTTCAAGAGAAAATATGAAGCACCAGAGAAAGGAGTTTCAGAGAAAATATGAAGAAAAATGAATGCAGGAAATTTTCTGAACCCCATCTTTCATATTAACATGTTGATAATGATTAAATTGATTACATTTAAAATAGGTAAAATAGCTGTATAAAATATGGGAATAAACACCAACAGACACAAGTCAAATGAGTTGAAAGTGGCTGTCTATGTGGAACAAAAACTGTGGGTGAGGAAGAATGGAGCAAGCATAGTTATAATCCTATTTGACTTTTAAAAGCCTCTATTTGTTATACTTACAGAGATCTTGAAAACTTGAGCCTTTTAACTTGACTCAGTCTATAATTGTATAATAACTATAGACAGTGCTCTTTTTATCTTCTTAAAACTGAGTTTCACATGGGCTAAACAGCAAAGTACACATATATTTAATGGGAAAGAAAATATGCCAGAAAATAGCCATTTTTACTTCCAAATCTGATTTTGATTTCTATTTTGATTATTGACACTATCGTTTCTTGATACAGAAACTGTCATTGCCATCAAATTCAATTTTCATTTATTTTTCTCCTTTCATTATGCCTGATATACTGGCACCCAAGCCCTTTTCTTGTCAAGAGCCCTTTCCTTGGCCTCTCTCTAAATCCTTTCTTTTATAACTGTTTTCCATCCACTCACTGCAAACCTTGGACATTATCCTGATCTATCCGTCTTAAAATTATATCCTCATTTTCTTATAAATCATTTCAAGAACTGATTAGTAATACACTGCCACTCATATTAGTGCTATAATTTCCATAACTAGAAAAAAATACCTCAACCTTCACTGCATACCATAAGCAAAAATTCACTCAAAATCAATTATAGACCTCAGCATAAGCATTAAAACTATTAATAAAAAAACTATTAATATAAAAGAAAAAGTGGTAGACTTCATCAAAATTTAAAACTAATTAATGCCCTTCAAAAAACACTTCAAAAAAGGACTTCCCTGGTGGCACACTGGTTAAGAATCCACTTCCCAATGCAGGGGACACGGGTTCAAGCCCTAGTCCAGGAAGCTCCCACATGCCATGGAGCAACTAAGCCCATGCACCACAACTACTGAGCCTGCGTGCCACAACTACTGAAGTCTGCGCACCTAGAGCCTGTGCTCTGCAATGAGAAGCTACCGCATTGAGAAGCCTGCACACTGTGATGAAGAGTAGCCCCTGCTCGATGCAACTAAAGAAAGCCTGCATACAGCAAGGAAGACCCAACGCAGCCAAAAAAAATTTAATTAATTAATTAAAGAAAAGAAAAAAAAAACACAGTTAAGAAAACAAAAAGGAAAGCCATAGACTGGGAGAAACTAATAAAGGGCTTGTATCCAGAATATATAGAACTCTTGAAACACAATAATAAAAAGATAAACAATTTAGTTTTTTAAATGGGAGAAAGACTAGGGTAGACATTTCACAAAATAAAACATTTGTGCTCAAGAATGCAGACCAGAAGGATAGAAAACTGGCCTTTCTGCCAATAAGCTTCAATGTATGTCTCAGACATCAAAGCAAAAAATACAAATCTAACAGAGTATATACTTAAGATCCAAGTTGCTCTGGAAGCTACAATATAAGATGGAGATACAGAGACTAGAGAGATTGGGCTAGAAGTGAGAGACAGTTTAATAAAAATGAAGTTCAAAGTTGAACAGTGGATAGGATTTTGATAGATGGATCACTGCACAATCAACGGCAAAGATGCAAAGAATTTCATACTATGAAGGGGGAGGTGAGAACAGTGCAACTGTTACTATTTAAAGCTAGAATAACAATCATAATCACCAACTGTGCAGTGAAGGGAAGAGGGAGACTGAAAATATTTATTGTAAAATGTATAAAATATACATCACTCCTGGTAACAGACAGTAAATAGATATTATCTCAAATCAAAGATGAAGACTAAGAAAATTATGAATATAAAGGCAACCATAAGAAAAAAATATAAACTTTCCAAATTTTCGGGAAAAAAGACATATATTCAAAACAAAGTAAGATCCTATAGCAAAAGATACAAAAGATAAAAGATGAGGCAGAATTTAAAACAGTTGGGAATTCCCTGGAGGTCCAGTGGTTAGGACTCCGTGCTTTCACTGCCAAGGGCATGGGTTCAATCCCTGGTCAGGGAACTAAGATCCCACAAGCTGTGCCGCATGACCCAAAAAAAAAAAAAAAAAAAACATTAAAACAGTATATAAAATAAAATCAGAGAATCAATACCAACCATATCGTTCCTGTCAATAAGTGCAACTAGAATAAAAATAACTATTAAAAGAGCTATGATAGGATCATACAGAAAATTCTCAGGCCTCAAACCAGACCTCCAGAATCAAAAAACCTGTGGGTAGGGCCCAGCAATCTGTATTTCACAAGCCCTTCAGGTGATTTTGATTCATGCTAAAGTTTAACAACTGATATAGCAAAACCCCCCTAAACTATATATATATATATACAAGATATGCATGTAAAACAATATATAAGAAATGGTAAAAATAAAGACTAAAGATAAAATAAAGAAGATAATCATGAATATATAAAATACAGAAATCCAAGATACAAAAACACATTAGCAACTGAGAAGACTACCTCTCAACCTAGGAGATCAAATCCATGAAATATGCAAACATATAAAAAATGAGAACATGAAATAAAAATATGCACTTATTTATAATATAGCGCTAACTAGTTTATTCTGCATCTTGAAAATAGATAGTGAACCATCTTTTAAAATGCTCAGAGAACATTCTCAAAATCAGTCCACATAGTAGGCCTATAAAATCTCAAATATTCCACAAAGTAGAAAAGGACAGATAAAATTCTGACTAAAAAAAAAAAGTCATAAATTAGAAAAATGAAAATCTTTCACGTGTAAATTCCAAAATCTACTGGCTTGAACAAACTCTTTGGTCAAAGAGGAAATTAAAATAAATTGTGTAATGTTCAGAATGTTATTCAGAACACATTGTATATCAGAACCCAGAACCCATAGAACACATTTGAAAATAATGCGTGGAGAAGTTTTAGCATAAATGTTTACATTATTTTTAAAAGAAATAATCATAATAAACATTCCAACTAAGGAATTACAATAAGGAAAAGTAAATAAAAGAAAAACAGAAAAATTAGTAAAGATAAGAAAAGAAATTAATTATTACAAACAAAAATAGAAGTAATAATAGATTCATGAGTTGATTCCTAGGGAAAAACTAAAAGGGAATAAAAGCAAAATTACAAAAATAAAAAATGATTATTTGGGAATAAGGATTGTAGAGATTATTTTGCTCAACCCTATGCAAATAAATTTGAAAACCTAGCAAATATAACCTCTGAAAACTGAGACCAGAAAAGACAGAAAATCTAAACAGAAAAATAAACATAGGAAAAAAAGAGATAATCATTCAGACATTTTATCACCCCAAAGTCCCAGGTATACATGGCTTAAGATGTGAATTTTACTAAACTTTTAATAAAGTACAGTAATACTATATATTTAAAATTTTCCAATTCTTAAATTCATTAAATTTGCAAAAGCATGATGCTCAACAGATCAGGACTAAGTTCTGTATTACTAATAAGCCAAAAGAAAACACAGAAATTATATCTCCTTGGTAATTAAAGCCCCTTGTATTTTTACAGGGATTATATCAACATCCTTCACACATACTTATCAAAACTGAATTTTTTAATACATCTTTAATGGAGTATAATTGCTTCACAATGCTGTTACTTTCTGTTGCACAACAAAGTGAATCAGCCATATGCATACATATATCCCCCAATCCCCTCCCTCATGAGCCTCCCTCCCCCCTCCCAAAACTGAATTTTTTATACTGTGAAATGACAGTCCTGAACTGAACTAGGCAACATTGTCTGAATACCAGGCAAAATGGTCCTTTCAACAGCATTTATCTTGTGGTTTAAAAAGTATTTTCAAAGTATAAATCAAAATGCTCTAATGCCAAGCAAACTAACTGTGCTATAATGCCTGAGTTGAGTAGTTGCAACAGAGATCCTATGGCTTACAAAGCCTAAAAAACTTACTACCTGGCCCTTTACAAAATAATTTATTGACCCCCCCCCCCCAAACACACACACCCTAGAGTGGTGATTCCTCTCTCCTCTACCAGGCTGGAACAAGGATGCATTGCTGATCCAGCTTCACAACTGGATCCAGCTGATCCACAACTAAATGATAAAGAGACACCTGGAAGAAATCTGGATCTTAAAGTACCACAAAGACCAAAGCTACCACGCAAATTTTGACTACTCAACACATAACTGATATGTGACCAAGAAATGAATTCCTACATTCCTTAAACCAGCACATTTTGGGGTTTATTATAGTCACTTAGCTTTACCATGATTGATAACACTTTTTAGTCCAGTTTCATTGCTTTACATATCACGTATCTGCAGATGCCAACTCAACTCAGGCATTATAGTTTGAAAGTAGTCTCAGACCCTAAGAAAATGAATGAACTTTTTACAAAAACACATAGCAGGGTATAGTTGCCAACCTCTGCTCTTAACAGGTCACCATTTAAACAGAATACATTGAGTTTGCTTAACATTTGAGCATTTTGATATATGTTACAACTCTTCTCAACATAGCAATCACAGTAATCTTGTCACAGTCAAATCATGTCACTGCTCTGCCTGAAAGTCTCCTTGTATACTCATAAAACATTTAGAAGCATACAATGTTAATAATTGCTGCTTCCAGGGAGCAGAAATGGAGAACTGAGAGCCAGGAATAAGGAGACATATCTATTCTTTTAATTTCTATCATGTATATGTATTAGAGTTTAAAAATAATAGTACTATTTCTCTTTAAAGTAACAGGGAATTAAACTAGTAGGAAGTCAGCACTCATTTCCAAGCCTGCATTATTGTTAAAAAGCAGGAGGTGGAGAAGAGTTATACTATGATATCTGGAGGTAAGAAGACAATAAGGAATAAGGATAAAGGGGTAAAATTCAACTCTGAGGTATATAACGATAGAAGGAGGGAGAAATGATAGTTAAATTTTAAAGAAAAGAATCTACGTGCTAGTTTTTGAAAGATTACAGATCTATAATCCTTGGCAAGAAGGACTGAATGAGGAGTCTAGGCATATAGGAGTCTATAAAGGCATAAAGGAGTCTAGGCATATAGGGAGAAGTAAAAAATGGAGAATGTTAGTGAGAGGGAGAAGCACGAAATTTAGGCTGTAGAAGTCATAAAATTGAGACTGCAAATGAGGTAGAGAGGCTGGCGTCCGGAATAGAGGTTAGAGAGGCACCCAGTCCTCCAGAATCTGAGAAAAGAGCACCAATCCAGGAAGAACAGGTGGAAATGTTACCTAGGTATCTAAAGAATTCCTAGCAATTTTCACTCCAAAGGATGGGGGCTGATAAGAAAATCTCCTCAAAAAAAGTTTCAGGGAATTCCCTGGTGGCGCAGTGGCTGAGAGTATGCCTGCTGATGTAGGGGACACGAGTTCGTGCCCCGGTTCGGGAAGATCCCACATGCCGCGGAGCGGCTGGGCCCATGAGCCATGGCCGCTGAGCCTGCGCGTCCGGAGCCTGTGCTCCGCAACGGGGGAGGCCACAACAGTGAGAGGCCCGCGTACCGCAAAGAAAAAAAAAAAAGTTTCAGATGTTGTAAACTCACTAAATAACTGTAATGAGCTTTTATTCCATTCATACCTGCTGGGTTCTTCCTAACTCACCTGGAGAACACCTCCTTTACATTTCTTCCTCAATCATCCATTGCTCTTCTTGTTTGAACTGGTGACTTTAAAATTCGAAATACTAACATAGGACTTGGATGTTACTGCTGAAGGTCAAAGCAGCATCCCAGAATTCAGGCTGAGCCCTTAGACCCTCAAAGGAGTTGAAGGATAAGGAAAGTTCAGCTCCTGGGGATACAAAAGGAAGCTGGCTTGTGAAAAAGAATAAAGTAACGCTGACCCTTTGGCTTAAAAACTGGAGCACATACATACATGTGAGCACATGGAAAAAAAAGTATTTGTAATTTGCATCTCAGGCCAAACTCATTAAGCCATTTAAAGGCTCCATACATTTCAAAAAATGGGAAACAGAAGCTATCGTATTTTCAGAATTCAGGTTATACAGAGAAACTACAAGACTGAGTTGCTAGAGTTCTTTCTCTAGAATCACAACCTGTACGGGTACCTTTGAGCAGGTGTCACTTGTAGCCTTGCTCCTGATTGAACAGTCACAGTCACACTTACGAGTATCATAATGACACTTTTCTCATAACTGTGAAGTCACCAACCTTGAGTGATATGGATAAAATATAAAGGGAATGACTCTGAAATAATTCATGAATCAGAGCTCTTAAAATTTTTAGAAGCCTAATATTTTACCTAGGTTATGTTACTCTAGGAGAAATTAAATATTTTAAGCGTCCTATAATTATATGGTCATTCAATTCATTGGTTCAGCAAACATATATATATATATATTTCTCACTTATTATATGTATTGAAAAGACCATGGTCTCCAATTTGTAATGGGGTATGACAGCTAAAAGGATCATCTTCCTCACAAGCTTGATCCAATGTAGTATGCTTAGAATCTGCCTGGACAGTGCTATTAATTGATGAAAACAGGTAATACAGAAGTGGGAAAGGATGGAGGCAAACTGCAGGAGGAAAGACATAAGTATGACATTCTGGACATAAAGAGTTTGAAGTTCCTATGCAACCTCCAGATAGTGCTGTCTATTAGGCAGTTGGATATATGCATGAGGAGCTCAGGACAAGCCTAAAAGAGGAATGATCATTTGTTAGTCCTGTGTCAGGTGAAGCCATAGCAGTGGAATTTTGTTGCTCATAGAGTTCTTAGAGGTGAAAAAAAATGATCGAAGTCAGAAACTTAAGAACACTAATATTTAAGGGAAAAACAGAAACGTTAAGTCACTAATGGAGGGTTTTTCTTTTTTTTTTTTTCTTGGGGGGGTTGTTGCTCCTTGGTTTTGACCGGAATTATAAAAATGAGAGAAGTATTATGGAAATCAAGGAAACGTTCAAGAATGAGGCAGTGATAAACACCTGAAAAGGAATGGAGTGAACACAGAAATCTAATTCCTCCATCCCAATTAAAAACGGAAGTGTACAAAACATGCAAGCAAAAATGTGATTCTTATCCGTGCCCTAGCTGCTGCATCCCCTCACAGCTATTTTTGTTTTCTGTGTAACTACAAATATACATTTCTATCCCCACTATACACCAAATATACACTTTACTTTCTTCATGTAACAAAATACATTGCAGACTTTTAAAATCTATCTAACATATTGTATATATTTCCATTTGCTCAAGTCTTCTTTTGGGTCTTTCATTAACATTTAAAAATAATCTTCATAAAGGTCTTATACATTTACTGTTTATCCCTAGGTGTTTTATCTGACTTGTTGCTATTGTAAATAAAGTAGTCTTCTTTATAACTATTACTGATTATTTTCTGTACGTATCAAAGCTATTATTTCTACACATGAATTTTTGTACTGTGGTACTTTTCTTTTTCGTTTTATTGAAAAATATGTTAAGTGTGATAAAATACTGGAAGAAATTCTCTTTGTAGATAAAAGAAAAATTTGTTTCTTTACATTTATAAAGGCCATTTCGTTTGGGGAAAACCTGGTCAAATTAGGAGTCAGACTGCCATGCTCACTGACAAACCAGGGAGTCTTAAATCCGTTACTTGATTTCTGCACCAAAGACAGGACAACTTGCTTCCCAATTCCGTCTGTGCTGTGTGCACTAGTGGAAACTACCTCTTAGAGCTATTCCTTAGTCCAGAACTTCTCAAAGCAGCCTTACCAAAATTCCTTCAAAGAATTAAGAAAATTCAATACCTACAGGGAGTCTAGACAACCAATAACAAGTTTCCCGGAAATCTTTCCTCTTTAAAAAGAAACAAAAAAACGAATGCTGGTTTTGTTTTCTACTCTACAATGAGTCTGCTTTTAGCCTTCTCCCTTTCTCATCTTTCACAGATACGGATGCTCCAGAGAGATGCATCCTTATCATTATTTTAGAAACTAGAAAAGTGAGGTTTACATGGTACTACCCCACTAAGTTCACAATGCCACCCAAACTCACAAACCTGGAACCATACAGGTTGCAACTCTATAACCCTCTCACACTCCCTCACAACCTTTGTCACCCCCCGGAGAACCCGCCCGTTTCCTTCTGTACCCCTGCCCCCATCCACAGAAGCTTTGAACACTGCACGTCACAGGAGGCGATTCCTCCCCTTCAGTTTCCCCAGCCCGGTAGTAGGCTCCACAAAACCTCCCTTACAGCCTCCCCGACCGGATTCTAAACCCAGAAACCCAGGTCCCGCAACAAGATCTGCGCTTCGCAGAGCCAAAATCAAACTCACCAGCAGACAAAGACGACGAAGGCGAGCCGGAAAGCCTGCGCCTGCGCTTGCGCCTGCGCACTCCAGGCTGGTGAGCATTCCCAGAGGTCTCCTGGGTTCCACCAAGCCTGGGCTCAGTACCGGACAGAAGCAGTTGATGTCGGCCGGTTGTCCATTTTTTTTTTGACTGTGGACTACATTTCCCAGAAGTTCCAGTGGTTCGAGTCGGCTTTTCGAGTCAGCTTTCGTGCTTTGTCAGCTCCACCATAGTTTGTGGGACTGTCTTCCTGGTTGGGGGAGTAGTGTACGTAGGCCGAGCCTCAGGACTTAGGTAACACTCTACCTTTGCTAACTACATCTGGAAGAGGGCAGTGATGTGCCTTGGGTTATAATAAGCCCAGTTGAAGCACGCCAGGGTGACTCCAACTAGGAGCCACGGTGCAAGGCTACGCCAGGAGCGCCAGAAGACTCCAGGGCGCGATTCGAGGCTGGGGTGGAGTAGGGGTGAGGCAGGGAGTGATTGTGGGGATTTCTTTGGCAGGGCTCAAGCCCAGCGCCATCTTGTCCCTCGCGAGTGCGGCTCTGAACTACATTTCCCAGAGGCCGCCGCGTTGTGCGGCCGGCGGCTCTGAGCAGAGCTGTACGCGAGCCGGGTGTTAGTCTCTGAACTGTTGGCAGACGCCGCGCACGGCAGATTGGAGGTGAAACGTCCAGAGCTCGGGGCGGGGTGGAGACTGAGTATTAAGTCTGTTCAGGCGGAACGGACGGGGTTGGGGAGGGGAGTGTCGGTTACGAAATTGTGTGTGGCTATGTGTCCCAGTGATGTGTGTGTTATTCTGACTGTGTGTAATACCGTGTGTGTGTAGCTTTCTGTGGATGAATCTCCGTGGTATGATTGTTAATATGTGACCGTGTGTAATACTGTGTGCTGGTGTGGGCTACCTGTGACTGTGTGTCCCTGTGGTGGGTGTGTGGATTGTTTCTGTGGGATCGTGTATTCCTCTTCTGTGCAGGCATAGGGAGCTTTGTTATTGTGCCTCTGTGACTGCGCCCTAGTGGGGATTGTGACTGTGTAGCACTGTGTGCGGAAGGAAGGGGGAGTCTGAGACTGAGGCTGTTAACTTTGTGTCTACTGGTGGGTGTGTGACTATGCAGCACTGGATGTGTGAATTTGGGGAGACTGTGTCAGGTACTGTGTCACATGTAGTCATGTATGAGATACAAGATGGCTCTGCCCCTGTAAAAATCCTGATTACTCTCTATGACGTTGAGGTTGAGATGGAAGACCGGGTCTCCTCTGATAGCCTTCCCCTGGTCAGGGAGGGACAAGTGAGCAAGGTGACCTTGTCATCTGGACCTCAAGAAAGGTTTGTTGTTTCCTTGCCCCATCTCTGTTACCGGGCTCAATGGGTCTGTCCCTTGTGGTGCATAGCCAGTGCACACACCAAGTACTTTTGAGTAAAGCAGAAGCATTTATTACTTGTGAGAAGTAAGGAGACAGAGAGCTAGCTCTCAAAGTACTGTCTCTCCAAAGCTGGACGGGGAAGTTTTAAACCTGGGGGGCATGCATAGTCCTGAAAGGGCAGGCATGGTAAAGAGATAGAGGTTACTCTAGGTTGCCAAAAACTGCAAGCAAGCAGGTGTTTTGGTTGTTTATTTGCACTCTAACCTTTTTGAAACATCTGGCGTTTGGAACTTTCTGCAATTTAACAGTTTCTGCAAAACAAAGCACACTTTGGTGTGCTTTAACCCCATCCTTTCCCTACTGCTGCTTAGCTAACATATCCTTCTGCAAGAGAGATCTCCAAGGAGGAGAAAATAATGGTTGTGACATCTAAAAGTCGTACATAAGGTGGCTTGGTATTTTCTCTTTGTTTGTAAAATGCTTTATTTTTTCAGGAGGTGATTTTTTTTCTTTCTTGGCTAACTCCTAACAAAGACCCATGAAGTAAACCGGAACCTACTGTTTCTCTTTGGAAATATCTTCCTTGCATTTGTAATTTTAAAAATTAATATGTATGCTGAGTATTCTGATTTTACATATGTACATATATGGAACCGTGTAGATACATATATGTACACACGTATATATACACACATGTGTATACATATATATTTTTTAAATACTTTCATTTAAATGACGTTGTAACTTCCCACATAATTGAAAGTTATTTGAGAATATTTTAAATATTAGACAGTGTTGTTTTTTCATGTGTGACTAACCCAATATCCATTCTCTCCTTTATTGCTATAAAAATCCGGATTTTTGTTTGAAGGGGCAGTGTGCTCAGCTTAACAAAAAACAAATAGGAAGGGAATTCCCTGGTGGTCCAGTGGTTAGGACTCCCACGCTTCCACTGCAGGGGGCATGGGTTCGATCCCTGGTCAGGGAACTAAGATCCTGCAAGCTGCACAGCATGGCCAAAAACAAACAAACAAAAAACATGTTTTAGTTTCCCTTATAGTTGTAAACAAAAGCTGTTAGATTGGATTTCTTAGTTCTTTAAAGGGGTGGGGATGCGGCAGGCTCAGTGGGTATGTATTCTTTTGGCCTTCCTCCTTTCTCCTTCCTGCCTGGAAAGTGGATATAGAGCTGCATATGGAGCAGCCATCTTATAACCATGTACTTAATAGGAAAGGAAGCATAAGAAAATTTACGGTATTATATTAAATGAAAATAGGATTTTAAATGGTATATATTGTATGAAAGTTTTTGGTAAACAAAACAAAATTTACCTATAGGTGCATGAAATGTATAGTAGCATTTTAATTCTTTTCATTGTAATGTGGACTGAAATAAAAACACACGTGAGAACTGTGAGTTTCAGTTTTATTTGGGGACTTACTGAGCACTATACCTTGGGAGACAACCTCTCAGATAGCTCTGAGAAATTACTCTGAAGAGGTGAAGGGGTACACGCAGTTAAGGATACATCTCGGTAGAAGGTTACTGCTAGTCATGAGGAACAAATATCTCAAGTAATGATTTTAGTGCTTTTCTAAGTTTGGGAAGATGCAAGAATCCAAGTTCATTTAAAAATTCTCCTGAAATAATTCTAAATATCTAAAGGCCCATTTTTGCAGAGCACAGAGTGACTCATCCTGAATTCCTTTCAGGATGTAAGTCAGTGAGTATAGTGGCTAAAGGCTTGATTCTTGTAGAACTGGATGGTGTACAACACTTTTTGTTTTACAGTTTCCCCCTTTTGGTCATAAGTTCAACCAAGGTTTGGGAGACATTTTGTGACCAATTTGTCCCATGGTGCTAGGAAGGCTCATTCCTAGGTATGGCGAGGATTTCATTGATGGGCCACTCAGTGTGCTGTTACTGGACTAGGCATTGTTAATGGTAGTCATAAAAGTTTCTGTACCATCTGTCTTACTAATCTGTTATGGTCTAGGAAATGATTCCCTCTTGCTGCTTCTTCCCATATCTAGGGTTACACTACTACAATCATTTTGATCTTATATGTATATTTAAAACTATATTTAGTTAATTGTTTCAGGTTGCTTAGTCATCATTATCTTTATTGGAGGCTCAGTCACATTTGGTAATGCAAAAAACAATAATTTTATAAAATAGGCAGAGTATAAGTAATACAGCTAGTAACATTGATAAGATCATAAGTAAGAATTTAAACCAAGAGCTTCCATTAGGTGTGGCCCAGTATATCCCCAGTCATCTGACCCAGTCTATTCCTTACCAATCGCTATCTTTAAAGGTAATGATATATAAGCATTGTTCATAAGGCACTCAGCCCAATTTCCTAGTGTTATTAGGATGGTTACCTTTAGTATGATTTAATTGTTCCCAGCAAACAAATTGTTCCCTTAAACTTAAACAACCATAGCCTGGTATTAGCCATATAAATCCATCCCATGACTGAGGGAGGGTCCCTCCTAATAATCAGGAGTATATATTCTTTCACTGAAATTAGCTCATTTCTCTGAGCTTGAGTAACTTTAAAATTCATATTTATGTCCAGGGTCAGAGCAAGTATGATTGGTTGGCCAACTGAGGGGGTCCCATCTAGTAATATCAATAGTGGCCCAAAGAGAACTATAACTTCTTTCTTCTATAATAAATTTCCTAAGGACTATCCAATCATTGTCTTGGAGAGGAGAAATCCACCAAGGTAACCCAAAAGTACTGGACATAGGTAAGTGACCATAAGCCCAACAATTAGATTAAGTTTTAAACTCTGTGTAGAATTTTGCCTGTAATAGAAAACATTTGATTCATATGCAGAAGTCCAAGAGATCACTATAAATAATCATACAAGTCAGGTCTAGCATCTTGGGATAGCTATTTCTGATGTTGTCTTCTTGTCCTGGTGTGTCATTTCCTCTCTGTTTGAGCATTGCTTTAAGGTGAGTTTGAGGTCAGCAGTCCTCTATATAGACCAGTACAGTGTAGGGGCCCATTTTAAGTGGGAAATATGATTCTAAGAGTGAATTTCTTCACTTTTGCTGCACATCAACTAGTTTAAGGGTCCTTTCATCTAGGTTGGAGACAGTCCTTTAAATCAGGGGTCCCCAACCCCTGGGCTGCGGACCTGTACTGGTCCGTGGCCTGTTAGGAACTGGGCCGCACAGCAGGAGGTGAGCGGCTGGCAGGTGAGTGAAGCTTCATCTGCTGCTCCCCATTGCTCCCCACTTCTCTCATTACTGCCTGAACCATCCCCCTCCCCCTTCCCACCCCATCCGTGGAAAAACTGTCTTCCACAAAACCAGTCCCTGGTGCCAAAAGTGTTAGGGACTGCTGCTTTAAATGATGCTTCTTCATATGTATATAATCTCCTGGTTATAGGTCACAGGGCATCTGATCTTCATCTAAAGATAGACTACTGTGATAAGCTTCAGAAACAAACCTAGAATGTCTTTTAATAATTCAATTAAACTTTTGTAATAACACAACGTAGTAACAAGGAGTCATCCAGGAAGTGAGTCTTAGGTAGTAAACACAAACCCTCAGAAGCAATTAACAACACTAGAACTTAACATACATAAAGTAATATCACTAAACCATAATATTTCTCTCTAAAATTATGCTGATTTCTACCAAAGATAGTCAAATTAAGACTAATTGTTTGCAAAATAAGTTTGGTTTCAATAAACTTAGCCTGATTATTCACATAAGTGTAATTCATCCTACAGGCTCTTTTAAATTGGCTGTGCTGGAACTTTTTATAAGGAATCTCAGATTGAACTTTTAAAAGGCCTCTTAAGGCCAGGAAAGCCCTGCCAAGGACTTGCCACCTGTGATGGGTATAGATTTGGATGAATTCCTCCCTTCTCAGGGTCCCCAAAATAACTCAAAATTCCTGTACCCGTCAGGAGGTGGCCTTCCTTATTTACCTGGTAAGGCTGCTGGGAACCTAGGAGTTTCCAATTTCTGGAGGGATCAGGTAGAAAAGATAAATGTTTCTACTCTGCTTACAAAAGTATAGTTTACCAAATTGCTGTCAGTTATAATTAGCTTAAGGGGGAGTGTTTCCTTATATCTGGAAAACAAAGATTAAAAGCCAGTAATATTTCAGACAAAAAAGTCATAAAAACTATCATTCAGCCCTATGTAGCTAATTCTTTTTGATCTTGCTCTTTTGTTAACAGTTTTATGAAGCCATCAGGGTTTCCATTAGAATTCTTTAATTTCTTACCCAGTTCAGTGGTATGATGTAAAAATTATCAGAAACCTGTACTGGTCAAAAGGTCCTTTCTATGGATCTTCTTGAAGATGAAGCATTTTTATAAAAGCATCAGAGTATAATAACTGCCTATAAATGACAAAAGACTTAAAAACGCACGGTCAAAGATCTGATTACAATGCAATTGGCAAAGAAACTTGGTTACTTCTGTGACATAGAACAATTAAAGATAATAACTAGAATTATGACTGATAACATTATACTAGAACATACCAGACTTTTAGGAATTCCATGTAATTTCTAGAATAGCGATATTAATAACATTTATCCATACAGTATATCCTAAGAGGGTTTATCACCATTCATTTGATAATGCTTCCCATGTTCTTTAATATACCAAATAAGCCTAATTAGTTTAATATCTTTCTCTGGTAAGGAGAGAAAACAAATCTCTTGAGATGTTCCAGGGGACCTCTGGAAAATGTCAAGTTTATTTCAGGTCAATAACACTTCATTTAGAGGTTGATTTTTGGAAAGTTTGTCAAAAACATCAAATAGGATTATAGGTGCTGTGAAACAATACTTTTTCACTTAACTAAAGCGAAAATAAAAGACTTCAAAGGCAAATACAGATAGTTACAACAGATTACTTAAAAGGTAAAGAAACTTTTATAATCTGTTATTAAAGCAGATCATTATTCCAGGAAAACTTTGTCCTCTTAACAGAGAGGGAAACAAATTCTAGTTTTGCACCACCTTACCTTTAATATTAAAATTCACTTACTCAATTAAATTTATTCTAATCTTAGTCCTGATCACACATTAAACTCTTTGCCCAGGGTTTCTTTTCCATTACCTTCTATAATTTCCTTTTTATCTCCAGATTTTTTCCATTTCTCTTCTATCTGACCTCTCTTTCAGACAAAATTACTTTCTTTTCCCTTAACAAAATGTATTTCAATTGCTTATACCTTCTTTTTCCTTGCTTACAAGGATATTTCCTAATTAATTTTTTTAAAATTTATTTTTGGCTGTTGGGTCTTCGTTGCTGCGTGTGGGCTTTCTCTAGTTGTGGCGAGTGGGGGCAACTCTTTGGTGCGATGTGCGGGCTTCTCATTGTGGTGGCTTTTCTTGTTGCAGAGCACGGGCTCTAGGCGCATGGGCTTCAGTAGTTGCAGCACGTGGGCTCAGTAGTTGTGGCATTCGGGCTCTAGAGCGCAGGCTCAGTAGTTGTGGCTCATGGAATTAGTTGCTCCGTGGCATGTGGGATCTTCCCGGACCAGGGTTCGAACCCATGTCCCCGGCATTGGCAGGCGGATTCTTAACCACTGTGCCACCAGGGAAGCCCCAGAAGTTTTTAATTTTAATGACATCTGACTTATCAAGTTTTATTTTTCAGGGACCATACTTTTGATGTTTCTAGGAAAAATCATTGCCAAACCCAAAGTCACCTAGATTTTCTCCCATGTTATCTTCTAGAAGTTTTTGTGTTTTTGTTTTTTTTAGTTTTACACTGTAAAGTTAGGCCCATGATTTATTTTGAATTTTTTTAAAGTCGTAAATCCTGGTCCAGATTCATTTTCTTAATGTGGCTATCAAGTTGTTCCAGCAGTATTTGTTGATTGTTACATTTCTCTGTTGATTTGTCTTTGCTGTCTTGTCAAAAATCAGTTGGCTCTATTAGTTTGGATCTATTTCTGAGCTCTCTATTCTATTCCATTTATCTACTTGTCTGTTCTTTTGCCAGTACACACTGTCTTGATTACTGTGTCTTTATAGTAAATCTTGAAGTTGATAGTGTTAGTCCTCCAACTTCTTCATCTTCAGTATTGTTTGACTATTCTGGGTCCTTTGTCTTTTCATATAATCTTTAGAATCAGTTTGTCAATATCTACAAAATAACTTGTAATTTTAATATAGCATTGACTCTATAGGTCAAGTTTGGAATACCTGTCATATTAACAATATTGGGTTATAAACATAGAATTTTTTAATATTTATGAACATAGAATATTAATTTATTTAGTTCTTTGATTTCTTTCATCAGAGTTTTCTAGTTCTTCTCATATATCTCTTGTACATATTTTGTTAGATTTATTCCTCAGTACTTTTTTGGTTCTAATTAAATAATTATGTTTTTAATTTCAAATTCCTATTTTTCATTGCTGGTGTATAGGAAAGTACTTGACTTTTGTACATTAACCTTATGTTTTGCAACCTTGGCTATAATCACTTATTAGTCCCATGAGTTTTTTGAGCATCCTTCAGGATTTTTACACATTCACCCATGTCATCTGCAAATAGCTTTATTTCTTACTTCCCAATCTGTATACGGTTTCTTTTTCTTGTTGCATTAGATAGGACTTCCAGTACAATACTGAATATGAGTGGTGAGAGAAGATATCCTTCCCTTGTTCCTGCTCTTAGAGGGAAAGTCTTTAGTTCCTCACCATTAAATATGATGTTACCTGTTAGTTTTTGGTAGATGTTCTTATCAAATTGAAGAAGTTTCCTCTATTTCCAGTTTCCTGAGAGGGTTTTAATAATGAATGAGTATGGAATCTTTTCATATGCTTTTTCTGCATCTATTGATATGATCATATGATTTTTCTTCTTTAGCCTGTTGATATGATAGATTAATTGCTTGATTTTGAAATATTGAGCCAGTCTTGCATGCATGGGAGAAATCCCACTTGACTGTGGTATGTAATTACTTTTCTACATTTGTTGGATTTGATTTTCTAATAATTTGTTGAGGATGTTTGCTTTTATATTCATGAGAGATATTGGTATGTAATTTTCCTTCCTTACAATGTCTTTATCTGATTTTGGTATTAGGGTAATGACAACATCATAGAATGAGTTAGGACATCATTCTATTTTCTGGAATAGATCACAGATAATTAGTATTTCTACCTTAGACATTTGGTAGAATTCACCAGTGAAATCATCTGTGCCCGATGCTTTCTGTTTTGAAGGTTGTTATTCATTTCCTCTAACAAATATGGACATATTCAGATTATCCATTTTTGTGTGTGTGTTTTGGTAGATTTTGTCTTTTTTGGAATTTGTTTTGTAACTCATCTAATTTGCTGGGATACAGGTATTCATAGCATTTCCTTATTATACTTTGTATTTCTGTGAGGTTGGTAGTTAAGCCCTCTTTTTCATTCTGGATTTTAGTACCTTCTCCCTTTTTATTTTCATGGTGGTTTTAGCCAAATATTTGTCATTTTGTTGATCTTTTACTTGATCTTTAAAAATTTTTTGACTGTGCTATGCGGCATGTGGGATCTTAGTTCCCCAACCAGGGATCAAACCCACGCCCCCTGCACAGAGTCTAAACAACTGGATCACCAGGGAAGTCCCTTGTTGATCTTTTAAAGAAACAAATTTTGGTTTCATTTATATATTTTTTCTATTATCTCTTCCATTTATTTCTCATCTATTCCTTATTATTTCCTTCCTCTTCTTGTTTTAGGTTTTTCCCCCTAGCTTCTTAAGCTGCAAAGTTAGGTTACTGATTTGAGATTTTTTTTTCTTTTTTAAAATATAAGCATTTACAGCTATAAATTTACCTCTATGTGCTGCTTTATATGCATCTCATTAGGTTCATTTTCATCTGAAAATATTTTTTTAATTTTCCTTATTTTTTGTTTGACCCTTAGGGTTAATTAGTAATGTGTTTAATTTCCAAATATCTGTGAATTTTTCAAATTTCTTGGATTTCTAATTTAATATCATGTGACTGAAGGATATACTTTGTATGACTTTAATCCTTTTAAATTTATTAAGATTTGTTTCATGTCTCAGTGTGTTTTATCCTGGAGAATGTTTTATATGTATATGCTTGAGAACAATGTGTATTTTGCTCTTATGGGGTGGAGTTTCTATTGATGCCTATTATCTAAGTGATTCATAGTTTGTTCAAGTCTTCTATTTTCTTGTTGACCATCTACCTAGTTGTTCTAGCTGATATTGAAACTGACTTTGAAGGCTCTACCTATTGTGAAATTGTCAATTTTTGCTTCATGTATTTTGGAGCTCTGTTTTTATGTGCATTCCATGTTTATTTGGGCATTTTTATATAGTAACTTTAAAATCCTTATAATTCCAACATCTTTGTCATCTTGGTTTGTTTTGGTCTTTTTTCATTCAAGTTGAATATTCCTTGTTCTTGCTAGGATGAGTAAGTTTTGACTGTACCCCAATGATTTGGGTTATAATCTTATGACACTCTGGTTTCTGTGTAAATCTTGCTACTTGTTGATAAGCAGGAATTTAGTCATGGCTCTGTTTACACACATAGTATTTGGAGCCCCCACTGGCTGGAAAGGGAAAGGACCTTTGTTACTGCTTCATTGGAGTGATAATTCACATATTGCCCCTGTAAATGCCTGTCAGTGCCAAGTCGCAACAGTAGTCAATGCGCCAGTTGTACTTACACCCTCCCAATGCATCTGCCAGCCAGGAAATGAGGTGTGCTTCATGGTTCTTGGGCTAGGTTGGCAATCAATGCTCTAATCACATACATGATCTTTATAGATGCCCATTATTGATGGGCCAGGATGGCAGTCAGGTCTCTGCTAACACACACAGCGCCTGCATATGCCCATTGCTTGGGAGAAGAGGCATTACTGTTGGGCTGGGATCTTAGGCTGTGCACACACAAGGCCTCTGCAGATGCTTACTGGCAAGAAGGGAGGATGGTGCTGCTAGCTGTTTGCATAATAGTGTGAAAGATTGGCATTTTTAAAGTATTCAGCTAATGCAGAGTTGGCATTGTCAATAGGGTATTGTTCTGCAGGGCAGCAACCTTCTCAGCCCTTTGGATAGGAAAAGCAAGCATACCTTGTGTGTTTTATTTTTTTGTTATTGTTTGGTGTTTTGGTAGTTGTTTGCACCTGCTGGTATTTCTAATTTCAAGTCTCTGGTGCTCAGATAGGAATATATGGGGAGACAAAAACAACAAAACACCCAGTCTTCTGCCAGGGAACTCACCACTGGGCTGGATTGTTATTCGAATCCCAAGGTCAATAGAGTTGGCCTTCATTACTCCAACTTTCAGATTCTTAAGTTTATTTCATGTATTTTTTCCATGGATTTTAAGTCTAATAAATGGAGAGTAATAGGGCAAAATGTGTTTACTCCATCATGTCCAGAAGTATCGTTTCTTATCTTTGCTCTTTTGCACATACAGGATATTTCTCCCCCTCCCTGCTTCTAAGATTTTCTCTTTGGCATGGATTTTAATCAATTTCGTTATGATTCCCTTGGAGTAATACCCCCTGTCCCCCATGTTTCTTGTGATTGGGATAGGTTGAACTTCATGGACCTGTGGGTTTATAATTTTCATGAAATTTGGAAAGTTTTCAGCCATTATTTTAATTAATTAATTGATTGATTGATTTTTGGCTGCATTGGGTCTTTGTTGCTGTGCGTGGGCTTTCTCTAGTTGTGGTGACTGGGGGCTGCTCTTCATTGTGGTGCACGGACTTCTCATTGCAGTGGCTTCTCGTTTCAGAGCATGGGCTCTAGGGTGCATGAGCTTCAGTAGTTATGGCATGCAGGCTCAGTAGTTGTGGCTCACAAGTTCCAAAGCACAGGCTCAGTAGTTCTGGTGCATGGGCTTAGTTGCTCCACAGCATGTGGGATCTTCCCAGACCAGGGCTTGAACCCGTCTCTCCTGCATTGGCAGGTGGATTCTTAACCACTGCACCACCAGGGAAGTCCCTCAGCCATTATTTCTTCAATTATTTTTTCGTCCCCTGCCCATTCTTTTTCCTCTCTTCTAGGGATCTCAATTACACATAATTAGGCTAGCTGAAGTTGTCGTACAGCTCTCTGATACTCGCATTTTCTCAGTCTGTTTTTCTGTTTCAATTTATATAGTTTTTATTGCTATGCCTTCCAGTTTATTAATGCTTGCTTTTGCAATGTTTAATCTATTAATCCTAGCAACTGTATTTTTATGTCTCAGACATTGTTGTTTTTACCTCTAGATTTGTTTGGGTCTTTTAAATATTTTCCACATTGGTACTTAACATGATCAATCTCTCTTCCTTGTTGGATATATAGAATATAGTTATGACTTTTGTATTGTCAGTATCTATTATTAAATACAAAATCTATTTTTGTCATTTCTAGTTCTGGTTGTGGTTCTATTGATTTTTTGCATTATAGTCATGTATGCCTGCTTATTTACACTTCTGGTAAAATTTATTTACTACAGACATTATGAAAGTTACCTTCAATGTGCTTGGTATTTTTGCATTTCTATAAATATACTCAAACTTTGTTCTGTAATATACTTATGTTACCTGGAAACAATTTGTTCAAGATTTGCTTTAAGCTCTGCTAGGTGGGACTAGGAAAGCCTTAATCTAGTGCTAACTCGCCTATCTACTGAGGCAATAGCTTTTTGAGTAATCTAACCAGTGCCCTATAAATTATGAGGTTTACCACTCTTGCTGATGGGGACACAAACTATTCCTGGCTCTGTGTGAGCTCCAAGGATTACCTGTGCTCTTAAGCATTTCTTTTGCTGGCCTCAGGTGGTTTCCTTGATCCCATGCACTGATGAGAACTTGGCTCAATACTCTGCCCTGCAGACTCTAGCCATCACTGCCTCCCTGGACTCTCAGCTCCATCTTGTCTACTTAGGGAGATTACAAAGTGCCCCTTGTATTCCCCCTCACAGTGCTGAGGTGTGGAAATGCTCTCTAGGCAGTAGGCTGGGTCAAATGTGTGGATCACATTTGTTTATACTTTCTTAGGCATTACCATTGTGTTGCCTGGTGTCCAATGTCTGAAAACCTTTATTTCTCATATTTTATCTAGTGTTTTGTTATTTTAGGCAGGAAGGTAAATCCTGCCTCTATTATTCCCATTTTGACTGGAAACAGAGTATTAAAAAAATAAATTCTGTTCTTAAGAATTGAAAGAAGAAAAAAAAAAAAAAGAATTGCAAGAGGACTACAGAGTTTCCATATGCCCTTCTCCCAGTTTGCCTAATACTAACATTTTACACTACTGTAGTATAATGATCAAAACCAGGACATTAACATTGGGAACAATACTATCATCAAATGACAGGTTTGATTGAATTTCATCAAGTTTTCTCTGCTAATGTTCCAAAAATTGAATCCACAATCCAGCATTGTATTTAGTTCCCTTGCCTTTTATGACCTAGAAAAGTTATGAACTTTTGGAGTATTGGGCAAGTTATTTTACAAAAGGCTATTCATTTTGGGTCTACCTGCAGTTCCTTCATTATTAGAACATAGTTACGCATGTTTTGGTGAGAATACTACCCAAGTGTTTGCCCTTCTTAGTGCATCACCTTGATGCCAGTGTCTCATTGCTGGTGATTATTCGGTTAAAGGTGTGTGTGCAATGTTTTATCTTTGTAATTAAATACTTGGGAGAGATACTTTGAAACAATTCTAATATCCCATTTTTTCCTTATACTTTCACCTTCAACTCTTACCATCCATCAATGGATTTTGTATATAATTACCACTATTATTATGGTGATTTCCTATTTCCCTCATTCCCTTTACATTTATTAACTAGAATTCTTCACCATTAAATTGAACCAGAATCCTTTCCTTGCAGTAGCTAATTTTATGGTTCAGGACAGCAATAAACAGGATAGGTCTGGAACATCCCCTTGTATTTGGGGAAAGAACCCAAAGCTTCCAAGTAGGCTAGGGAAAATGTGGAAAGGATAAAGGAACAAATGAAAATGGAAAGGAATAAATTTTATCAATTTGAGCACCAAGAAAAAGTACCAAATGTTACATTTTGGTTTATCAGATTAGCAGTCTGTGAAATGACAGGAGTTCATAACAAAATTCAAAGGAAAATGTTAATGTAATGTGACCAAAATATTAATGTAATGTGAACAAAATGTAGCTGTAATTACAAATAAGGGAGACAATAAGGATGTGTTGTATTTTTTTTTCATTTATTCATTAATGATTCAAAAAATAAGTGTCAAGCCACATGGTTATTTTATTTCTGTCATTAATTTTAAGTCCGTATATAAGGTTTGGATAGCTCATTGTTTTAGTTTGTTCGAGCAAGCAAAAAATATTAAAAACACACAAAGAAGAGTAGGGCAAGTAGCTCTGGAGTACTGTGCAAGAAGAGGGAAATTAATCAGCATTGATGGTAACTCAGAATAACCAGGTAGAGTAGGATATAAGAGCAAATCAGCAGTGTGGTCACATGACAGCTCAGTAAATAGAGTGAGCTATTAATAACAACATTAATAATTATAATACAATTGAACTATTTCAAAGATATGAAATAGCAAGTATCCTAATAAGGGTAACAACAGAGACCCATTCTTTTACTCTGTAGGACATGAATGATCTGTTACATACTTTTAATAACTGCTAACTTAAGTAAATTACTAATAAGGAATATGTAAAGAAAACATAGCTCAGTATACCCAATGAGAAAACCTTACTTACTATTGCTGATCATGCAAAACTGGGCAAGATACCAATCTCAAAAGTTAAAATCTAATGAATGACAGTGATGTAAATGTATGTAAATATAACAGGTAAATTTTCTTATAAAAATCAATAATCAGTGGCTTTTGATCACTTTGATTATATAACCACGTCAACTGTCATAAGAAAGAGGTGATGAGTAGCTAAGATTTGCAACCTTATTAACTGTCTCATTTTTTTGTTGTTGTCTTTTCGTTTTTCCTGAGTCAGGGGAGATTGCTAAAATCAAAGGTCTACTGATTTTCCAACTGCCAAAACACAGTAAGACAACCCTGAACAGAATAAAAAGGAAAATTATAAATAGATACAAAACCCAATTGAAGCCATGGTAAATAGCAGCGTTGTAAACCCTCTTGATTTTAGTGACCAGTTTATAATCATTGCAATAGCTGTAGGTTTTCTACTTTTAAAGCTGCCTAACAAATTTAAGAGATGTAAGATTGGGTTAGAATATTTTATGAAATATTTTAAATGCTCATTTCATTTGGATGCCTACTGGTACTGCCTAGAGGTGAAAAGACTCCTTAAAGGAATTGTGTTGCAAAAGGTATTTAGGGAAATCTGTTGTGTCAAAACAAAATAGAAATTCAGAAAGAATTCAAACATTTGATGACAATGGAAAAGTTAAAACATCTACCATTAAAACAAAATCAAGAGAAAACAAAACAAACCTACACAAACACCTTGCAGGACCACAAAACTTTAAAACCACATAGTGTCTGGGGGTTCTAACTCCCTGGAGAAGATAAGTATGCCATATAAAACAGGCAAAAAATTAGAATGCAAAAGATATATTTGAGCAATATTACAAATCACTAAGCCAAAAACAATAAATAGCCAAAAACACAAACACCAAAAGTAACTGTAAGCAAAACATCCCTGGACAAGAAACTCATATGAGGGCTTCCCTGGTGGCACAGTGGTTGACAGTCCGCCTGCTGATGCAAGGGACATGGGTTTGTGCCCCGGTCCGGGAGGATCCCACATGCCATGGAGCGGCTGGGCCCGTGAGCCATGGCCACTGAGCCTGCGCATCTGGAGCCTGTGCTTCACAACAGGAGAGGCCACAACAGTGAGAGGCCCGCGTACCGCAAAAAAAAAAAACTCATATGAAAATAACTCAAATAATTATTAGGGAAATACATTTCCCATTTAAGAAACGGATTGATAGGCATCATCCTACATAAATGGATATTCAGAATGTTAATTGATATAAAAAGGAGAAATATTTGGTGATATTGAACAAAGCTGAAAGTATATCTCACTTATGAATGAATAATTCTAGTTCTAGAGTGGCCATAAAGTCTGGAAATAGATTTAATTGAGGTAGAATCTCTGCGATAACTTCTACTTAAATACACATATTTTTCCAATGAAACTCAGAAACAAATGGGCTTTATATATGTCTTTCATTCAAAAATCTTCTCACCAGTACAACTTGTTCAATGTCAAGTAAGTTGCCTGCCCACTCTAAAGGCATTCCCACATTCCTTACATTCATAGGGTTTCTTACTATTATGAATTCTCTGATGTTTTGTAAAGGATGAACTATGTCTAAAGGCCTTCCCACATGCCTTGCATTCGTAAGGTTTCTCTCCAGTATGAATTCTCTGATGTTCAGTAAGGGCTGAACTGTGTCTAAAGGCCTTCCTACATACCTTACATTCATAAGGTTTCTCACCACTATGAATTCTCTGATGTTGAATAAGGGCTGAAGTAAGTCTAAAGAACTTTCCACACACTTTACATTCATAAGGTTTCTGACCACTGTGAATTCTCTGATGTCGAGTAAGTTCACTACCTACTCCAAAAGCTTTCCCACATTCCTTACATTTATATGGTTTCTCACCAGTATGAATTCTCTGATGTCTAGTCAGGGATGAACTGTTTCTAAAGACCTTTCCACATGCTTTGCATTCATAGGGTTTCTTACCACTATGAATTCTCTGATGTCGAGCAAGTTCTCGACAGACTCCAAAAGTCTTCCCACATTCTTTACATGCATAAGGTTTCTCACCAGTATGAATTCTCTGATGTTCAATAAGCTGTGAACGAATTCTAAAGACCTTCTCACATTGTATACATTTGTATGGCTTCTCACCAGTATGAATTCTCTGATGTTCAGTTAGTTGTGAATGAAATCTAAAGTCCTTGCCACATTCCATACATTTGTAAGGTTTCTCATCAGTATGGATTTTCTGATGTCTAGTAAGTTGTGCATGCACTCTAAACGATTTCCTACAGGAAGTGCATTCATAGGGTTTCTCACCATCATGAATTCTTTGAAGTGCAGTGATTTTTTCAATTCTCCTAAAAGTCCTTCCATATTGCTTACATTTATAGCAGTTCTGATCATCACAGTGTACACTATGGTCTTCACAAAAACTAAATGCATTCCCACATTCCATACATTTACAAGGTTTCACACCAGTATGAATATTCAGTTGTAGGGTATGTGGGTCATCTACTCCAAAGGTTTTCCAATATCTACTATGTTCAGAGGTTTTCTCAGTATATATTTTCTCATATTCATCAAAGTTTAAGTCACAACTAAGGACCTTCCCATATTCCTTACAGGGCTTCTCACTATCATGAATTCTCTGATGTAATGTAAGAGATTTATGATTTTTGTAATTGGGTACTTTTTCAGAGATGATTTTCATTTGACTGAAATATCCCACTTCAGGTCTTTGCACTTCAGTCTTCCTTTTGCTTTGCCAATCATTTCTGACAATGGAGTTCTCAAGGCCAACTAATTTACTACTTTCTATTACTTCCCACTGAGAATCATTTTTTTCAATAATGTCCTTCTCTGTAGATAAAGTCTTTTTGTCACACTTGGATTCCAAGTCTGAAAGAAAGGGAAAAAACAATTTCTTTTTTCATGTGTAACAAAGATAAAATAGTTATAAAATGCACAGGAAAAAAACTGAAAATAATTCACAGTATAAGTGAATGATTAAACTACTGTTATGAAGTTTGAGGAAAGGTAAAGAGAACTCAGAGAATGTTAAGAGTATAACATAAGGTTGTGAGGTTTGTGCTAAGAGAAATGGATTAAGTCAGTGGGTCTGAAATTTTGGTGTTGATCATCACCTAGTAAGCTTGTCAAGTACTGATGTTCATGAACTAATCCAGATAAACTGAATCAACACCTATAGATGTGGAATTTAGTCATCAGTATCTTGTAGAGATACTGCAAATACAGATCACAATTTGATTACTGATACATACTAACAATTTTCTGATACTTTTCTTCTTTTACAATATAATCCCAATACTTTATCATCGATAACAGGGTGCTGCTTGTAAAACAACATTTTAATCCATTATCCCCTTTCACCTAATCATTTTCACCTTCTGCATCAAACCACATTTCCTATCATTTAGAGATACCCACAAGATATTTCATTTCTCAGAAATGGAATCCTTATATACTACTTCCTTTTCATTGTCTGGGTCTAAAAGTTACTATCCTCTGAAATTATGTACTAGCTGACTCTAAGTAAGTTCATATCTATGTCTCTATTCCAATATCTAGTTCCTTGCCCTCATACCCATTTTTCCAATTGTGTAATCTGTAATTTTCTCTGTTATCATACTGTTTATTTCCTTATTAAACTCCAAAAGGACAAATAAAGTCATTCTATGTGCCACTGAATAGCAAGCCCCAAGGTCATAGTAATTTATAATTACAGGAAAAGCAAATCACTGGTTGAAAGCAATGTGAGAATAAAAGCCAATATTACAAAAAGAAGTCACTTTTTGGTAACACAATTACCAGAATAATTATATAACTATAAGAATCTCCATGCCTTTAAAACCTCACACTACACTACAGTGATTTTATATATATAAATTTATATACATGAAAATTATAATATAGTAAGATACATTCATATATATAATAGTGTTTATAAATGATTGTTTTCCAATTGCCTCTCCACCTATGCATACTGTCTCGATCACTGCTGTTAATTTCCTCCTATGCAAAACCATGAGTTTCTTCATCCCAATAAAGATGGTGTTTTATTTACCTCTCTTCAGTAACATTTTCACTATTATTCATCTATCCTCCTGAAATCCTAGTCTATATTTAAATGTTTTCCTTCATGCTCTTTCCCAGGTATTCCTTTCCATTTTCTTATTCTCAAAGCTATACTGCCTAAAATAGTATCAGAATGTTTTAGATATTATAATAGGTATTTCCCATATTGTAAAGCTTATGCAATTCTGAGTAAACCTGCGGCTGAAAAGGAGAATTTGGTAACAGAATGATATGTAAAATGTGGTGGAGGTGGGCAAGAGTGTAAGGCACTTTGTAACAAAAGATCTCTTGGACCTAGCTGGAGATTGGCAATCAGATGAGGGAACAACCTAAGGAAAATCCAAAGTGACTGATATACATTGCATGATAAAAGGCAAAAATAATTTCTTGTGACTGAATTATGTATAATTAAGGTGAAATAATGCAAACACCATTATTTGACTGAAACAATAAAATCATAAATGAATGCCAATATCAGTAAATTAAAAGTACTTCCACTTAGAAATGAAGACACTTTCTATCAAATAACTGTTTAGTTATCGTGGAAATGTAACTGAAATTACAAAACTTTCAGGGAATGGTGGCGTTGAAAATATTGCACATTAAAAATCTATGAAACTCAATATTAGTCACATAGAAAGTAAGAATTTAGACATTTATATTGATAAAACTGAAAGAATGAAAACCAATGTATACATTCCATTCAAGAAGACAGAAAAGAACAAAGTGACCTAAAGAAAAGGTGAGAGGAGAATTCAATAAATATAGAATCAGAATGTGATGAGTTAGAGAACATATAAAGAATATAATCAACAAATATAAAAAGTGAAAGAAATCAAAGATGACATAAACAGATGGAGAAATATACCATGTCCTTGGATTGGAAGAATCAATACTGTGAAAATGACTATACTACCCAAAGCAATCTACAGATTTAATGCAATCCCCATCAAACTCCTAGTGGTATTCCTCACAGAATTAGAACAAAAAATTCTACAATTCGTATGGAAACACAAAAGACCCAAATAGCCAAAGCAATCTTGAGAAAGAAAAACGGAGATGGAGGAATCAGGCTCCCTGACTTCAAACTATACCACAAAGCTTCAGTAATCAAGACAGTATGGTACTGGCACAAAAACAGAAAAGTAGATCAATGGAACAGGATAGAATGCCCAGAGATAAACCCACGCACATATTGTCATCTAATTTATGAGAAGGGAGGCAAGAACATACAATGGAGAAAGGAGAGCCTCTTCAATAAGTGGTGCTGGGAAAACTGGACAGCTACATGTAAAAGAATGAAATTAGAACACTCCCTAACACCATACACAAAAATAAACTCCAAATGGATTAAAGACCTAAATGTAAGACCAGACACTATAAAACTCTTAGAGGAAAACATAGGAAAAACACTGACACAAACCACAGGAAGATCTTTTTTGACCCACCTCCTAGAGTAAAGGAAATAAAAATAAAAATAAACAAATGGAACTTAAAGAAAAAATCCAATTAAAAATTGATGAAAAAAAAAAAAAAAGGGTGGAAGGGGCTTCCCTGGTGGCACAGTGGTTGGGAGTCTGCCTGCCGATGCAGGAGACACGGGTTTGTGCCCCGGTCTGGGAGGATCCCACATGCTGTGGAGCAGCTAGGCCCGTGAGCCATGGCCACTGAGCCTGCGTGTCTGGAGCATTTGCTCCACAGCAGGAGAGGCCACAATGGTGAGAGGCCCGTGTAACACAAAAAAAAAAAAATGGATGGAAGACCTAAATAGACATTTCACCAAGAAAGACATACAGATGGCCAAGAAGCACATGAAAAGATGCTCAACATCACTAATTATTAGAGGAATGCGAATCAAAACTACAATGAGGTATCACCTCATGCCAGTCAGAATGGCTATTATCAAACAATCTAGAAACAATAAATGCTGGAAAGGGTTTGGTGAAAAGAGAACCCTGCTGCACTGTTGGTGGGAATGTAAATTGAAACAACCACTATGGAAAACAGTATGGAGGTTCCTTAAAAAACTAAAAATAGAACTACCATATGACCCAGCAATCCCACTACTAGGCATATACCCTGAGAAAAGTATAATTCAAAAAGAGACATGTACTACAATGTTCACTGCAGCACTATTTACAATAGCCAGGACATGGAACCAACCTAAATGTCCATTGACAAACAAATGGATAAAGAAGATGTGGCACACATATACAATGGAATATTACTCAACCATAAAAAGAAACGAAATTGAGTTATTTGTAGTGAGGTTGATGGACCTAGAGTCTGTTATACAGAGTGAAGTAAGTCAGAAAGAGAAAAACAAATACCATATTCTAACACATATACATGGAATCTAAAAAAAAAAAAAAGGTATTGATGAACCTAGTTGCAGGGCAGGAATAAAGATGCAGACATATAGAATGGACTTGAGGACATGGGGTGGGAGGGGTAAGCTGGGGCGAAGTGAGAGAGTAGCATCGACATATATACACGACCGAATGTAAAGTAGTTAGCTAGTGGGAAGCAGCAGCATAGCACAGAGAGATCAGCTCTGTGCTTTGCAATGACCTAGAGGGGTGGGATAGGAGGATGGGAAGGAGGCTCATGAGGGAGGGGATATAGGGACATATGTATGCATACGGCTGATTCACTTTGGTGTACAACAGAAACTAACACAGTATTGTGAAGCAATTATACTCCAATAAAGATCTATTAAAAAAAAAAGTAAATGACAAATGAAAGAACCATCACAGAGGGTATTTTTTAAATGTTATAAGGCTCATATGCCAACCAATTTGAAAATGTTGACTTATGAATTATTTTCTAGGTAAATAAATACTGAAAACCCTAGAAGCCATAAAAGTTGAAAAATGAACAATTTGCTAGAAAGAGATAAAACTGTCAAAGACTTACCTCCCATGAAACAAAAAATCATAAGAATGCCTATTGCCCAGGTTGTGGCAATAAACCAGGTAATGAACCATGGCTCCTAAAATAAAGATCTGAGTCACGAACCTGGAGCAGGTAAGGTAGAAAATGTGCCCTTGACTGTTGTGACAGAAGCAAGAATGTTTTATAATATTAATGAACTATAACAAAAAGACACAAATCATCAAAGGAGACCACCATTTTGACAATACAATAATCAAAAGAGGGTAAAAAGTACTTTGTGTACCTAAACATGTTAACTAAACAACTAAAAATTTATAGCTAGAATTAATTTTTTAAAAAGGAACAAAAGGGCTTCCCTGGTGGAGCAGTGGTTGAGAGTCTGCCTGCCAATGCAGGGGACACGGGTTCGGGCCCTGGTCTGGGAGGATCCCACGTGCCGCGGAGCGGCTGGGCCCGTGAGCCACAACTACTGAGCCTGCGTGTCTGGAGCTTGTGCTCCGCAACGAGAGAGGTCTCGACAGTGAGAGGCCCGCGCACCGCGATGAGGGGTGGCCCCCGCTCGCCGCAACTAGAGAAAGCCCACACACAGAAGCGAAGACCCAACACAGCCAAAAGTAAATAAATAAATAAATTTAAAAAAAAAAAAAAAAAAAAAAAAGGAACAAAACACATAAAACATGGAAGACCAGAACTCACTTTTAACCAATTCAGGTGTTTGGTCTGGGATAGGGAAGGTATAGGGTGAGCCTGGGAAAGCTTCAGAAAGCAATAGTAAATTCAAAGAATAAAGAATCAAGTCAAAGGTACACAAAAATCCATAAGGAATTAGTATTTATACAGCTAGGCATCAACAAAGACTGTGATGGGCTAAAGTAGACTAAACCAATGAAAATCAACAAATCCATAATGATATGTAAATAAGAGGTCAGAAAATTTCAAGTGCACCATTTGAGGTGGCTAATTAGTTACAATCATATAAAGAGTATAATCAAACACTTGCTGCCTTTTCCATTAGATTTCAAGTTTATCAAGTAGCATGAGGGTAACTAATTAAATGTATTAGAAGGAATGACAGACTTAGTACAACACTGATTTAAATGAAGGTTTTCAATTGTAAAAAGCATTAAGTGAATTCTTCATGAGGAACTGTGTATTCATAGAATGCTAAAGTAGGACCAGAGAGATCCCTTTCTGACCATAATATCTGAATTAGTTCCATTATTCTTCATCCCTTTATTTTGCTTACTTTTCTTCATAGCCCATATCACTATCCATGATATATTTTCTAATCATTTATTTACCTATTTATTATATATCTCACTTACTAGTATGTTAGTTCCATGACATTAAGATCTGTATTGATCTTTCTTACCATTGTACTTATAGGGCTAACACAATATCTGTCTTACTGTACACACTGATTAAGTGTTGATTATAAAAATGACCAAGATTTTTTTGTCAGTGAAGACATTTATGTAAGTCTAAATACAAGAGGAACTAGGGGAAATGTTGGTTGAATTGGGGAAGATCTTAATTTGCTTCCCCAAGTATCAGGCTCTTTTCCCATAGGGGTTTAAAGGGAGTTTCCCCAAAACATCACAGGGGCCAACCTCCTCTTGGACAGGCTGGGCTTTTTACTCTGGTGATGGCTTTTCTTGCTTCATCAAGTCCTCACTCACCTAGCCCCGTTTACTTGTCACATTCCTCGTAACCCTCCAGGACAACTTCCCTTCCACTAATAAGGCAGTCAAAACTGGCTTAGAAATGGAACACTCTGTTTACAACAAAGAAATGTAACATAATATATAGAAATATATAAGAATCATAACCAATTCTAAAAAACACTTTTGAGAATTGGTTAAGTTTTTAATAAATGAGGTTGAAATGAAAGACTTCAGAGAAGATAAATATGAGAAGATTGAAAGAACATTCACCTTAGAGTGACCATAGAATTACAAAGTATAAAGAGAGTAAAAATTTTCTGACCTTTTATTTATGTATCATTATGGATTTGTTGATTTTCATTGGTTTAGTATACTTTAGCCCATCATAGTTTTTGATTGTTAATGGCTAGCTGTATAAATACTTTACCAGACAGGTAAAGAAATGTCTTCTTTTATTTAAACCCATGCTATCTCTTTGCCTTGAGAGGCAGTATGTTGTAACAGCTAAGAATATCAACTTTGGCGTCAGACTGCTTGGGTAAGAAAACCTGCATCTGACACTAACTAGCTAAGTAACCCTGGAGGGGTAGCCTAAATACTCTTTGTCTTAGCAATCTCTTCAAAGAACAATAATGCAAGTAGTATTTATGCCATAGGGTTGTAGAATTAGATAACTCAGTATATTAAAAGGGCTTAAATCGGGGCCTGGTACAAGGCAAGAACTATGTGAGCTGAGAGGAAAACAAGGAGTTTTCTAAAACATTAAAAGGTCCTTGCTGGAATACTGACTTAACGTTAAATGCAAAGTTCTTTAACCCCATAGCAGGTGTAAGACAACACTTGTGTCAGGCAATGAATATGACTTCTATTTGCCAATGTAACAATATAAATTATACAAATTCTTTTAATAATCATAACAACTCAGGACACAGTATCTCAGCTGTTCTCCCAGAAGGTGGGTAAGAAAATAATAAAGAAATTTTAGCAATTCTGGGCTCAAAAAAATATAATAGATATCTCAAAGGATACAGTGTATGTATCCTACAAGTCAAATCCAAGGACTTCCCTGGTGGCACAGTGGTTAAGAATCCACCTACCAATGCAGGAGACATGGGTTCAAGCCCTGGTTTGGGAAGATCCCACATGCCATGGAGCAAATAAACCCATGTGCTGGGGAGAAGGAGGGGAAATTGGCAGAAGAGTAAGACGTGGAGATCACCTTCCTCCCCACAGATATACCAGAAATACATCTACATGGGGAACAACTCCTACAGAACTCCTACTGAACACTGGCAGAAGACCCCAGACCTGCCAAAAGGCAAGAAACTACCCCCGTACCTGGGTAGGGCAAAAGAAAAAATAATAAACAGAGACAAAAGGATAGGGACGGGACCTGCACCACTGGGAGGGAGCTGTGAAGGAGGAAAGGTTTCCACACACTAGGAAGCCCCTTCGCGGGCGGAGACTGTGGGTGGCAGAGGGGGAAAGCTTTGGAGCTGCAGAGGAGAGCAGAGCAACAGGGGTGTGGAGGGCAAAGCAGAGAGATTCCCGCACAGAGGATTGGTGCCAACCGGCACTCACCAGCCCGAGAGGCCTGTCTGCTCACCCGCCGGGGCAGGTGGGGCTGGGAGCTGAGGCTTGGGCTTCAGTCGGAGCGCAGGGAGAGGACTGGGGTTGGCGGCATGAACACAGCCTGCAGAGGGTTAGTGCACCATGGCTAGCTGGGAAGGAGTCGGGGGAAAAGTCTGGAGCTGCTGAAGAGGCAAGAAACTTTTTCTTCCCTCTTTGTTTCGTGGTGCGTGAGGTGAGGGGATTAAGAGCACTGCTTAAAGGTGCTCCAGAGATGGGCGCGAGCCACGGCTAAAAGCACGGACCCCAGAGACGCGCATGAGATGCTAAGGCTGCTGCTGCCGCCACCAAGAAGCCTGTGTGCGAGCACAGGTCACTATCCACACTCCCTTTCTGGGGAGCCTGTGCAGCCCGCCACTGCCAGGGTCCCGGGATCCAGGGACAACTTCCCTGGGAGAACGAACGGCACGCCTCAGGCTGGTGCAAGTCACGTCGGCCTCTGCCGCTGCAGGCTCACCCCGCACTCCGTACCCCTCCCTCCCCCCAGCCTGAGTGAGCCAGAGCCCCCAAAGCAGCTGCTCCTTTAACCCCATCCTATCTGAGCGAAGAACAGACGCCCTCCAGCGACCTACACGCAGAGGCGGGGCCAAATCCAAAGCTGAACCCCGGGAGCTGTGCAAACAAAGAAGAGAAAGGGAAATCTCTCCCAGCAGACTCAGAAGCAGCAGATTAAAGCTCCACAATCAACTTGATGTACCTGCATCTGTGGAATACATGAATAGACAACGAATCATCCCAAATTGAGGAGGTGGACTTTGAGAGCAAGATTTATGATTTTTTTCCCCTTTTCCTCTTTATCCGTGTGGAAGAAAGGCTCTTGGTGCTGCAGCCAGGAGTCAGTGCTGTGCCTCTGAGGTGGGAGAGCCAAGTTCAGGACACTGGTCCACAAGAGACCTCCCAGCTCCAAATAATATCAAGCAGCGAAAATCTCCCAGAGCTCTCCATCTCAACACCAGCACCCAGCTTCACTCAACGACCAGCAAGCTACAGTGCAGGACAACCTATACCAAACAGCTAGCAACACAGGAACACAACCCCACCCATTAGCAGAGAGGCTGCCTAAAATCATAATAAGTCCACAGGCACCCCAAAACACACCACCAGACGTGGACCTGCCCACCAGAAAGACAAGATCCAGCCTCAACCACCAGAACACAGGCACTAGTCCCCTCCACCAGGAAGCCTACACAACCCACTGAACCAACCTTAGCCACTGGGGACAGACACCAAAAACAACGGGAACTACGAACCTGCAGCCTGCAAAAAGGAGACCCCAAACACAGTAAGATAAGCAAAATGAGAAGACAGAAAAACACACAGCAGATGAAGGAGCAAGATAAAAACCCACCATACCTAACAAATGAAGAGGAAATAGGCAGTCTACCTGAAAAAAATTCAGAATAATGATAGTAAAGATGATCCCAAATCTTGGAAATAGAATAGACAAAATGCAAGAAACATTAAACAAGGACTTAGAAGAACTAAAGATGAAACAAGCAAGGATGAACAACACAATAAATGAAATTTAAAATACTCTAGAAGGGATCAATAGCAGAATAACTGAGGCAGAAGAACGGATAAGTGACCTGGAAGATAAAATAGTGGAAATAACTACTACAGAGCAGAATAAAGAAAAAAGAGTGAAAAGAACTGAGGACAGTCTCAGAGACCTCTGGGACAACATTAAACGCACCAACATTCGAATTATAGGGGTTCCAGAAGAAGAAGAGAAAAAGAAAGGGACTGAGAAAATATTTGAAGAGATTATAGTTGAAAACTTCCCTAATATGGGAAAGGAAATAGTTAATCAAGTCCAGGAAGCACAGAGAGTCCCATACAGGATAAATTCAAGGAGAAATATGCCAAGACACATAGTAATCAAACTGTCAAAAATTAAATACAAAGAAAACATATTAAAAGCAGCAAGGGATAAACAACAAATAACACACAAGGGAATACCCATAAGCTTAACAGCTGATCTTTCAGCAGAAACTCTGCAAGCCAGAAGGGAGTGGCAGGACATCTTTAAAGTGATGAAGGAGAAAAACCTGCAACCAAGATTACTCTACCCAGCAAGGATCTCATTCAGATTTGATGGAGAAATTAAAATCTTTACAGACAAGCAAAAGCTGAGAGAGTTCAGCACCACCAAACCAGCTTTACAACAAATGCTAAAGGAACTTCTCTAGGCAAGAAACACAAGAGAAGGAAAAGATCTACAATAACGAACCCAAAACAATTAAGAAAATGGGAATAGGAACATACATATCGATAATTACCTTAAATGTAAATGGACTAAATGCTCCCACCAAAAGACACAGACTGGCTGAATGGATACAAAAACAAGACCCATATATATGCTGTCTACAAGAGACCCAGTTCAGACCTAGAGGCACATACAGACTGAAAGTAAGGGGATGAAAAAAGATATTCCATGCAAATGGAAACCAAAAGAAAGCTGGAGTAGCAATTCTCATATGACACAAAATAGACTTTAAAATAAAGTCTATTAGAAGAGACAAAGAAGGACACTACCTAATGATCAAGGGATCTATCCAAGACGAAGATATAACAATTGTAAATATTTATGCACCCAACATAGGAGCACCTCAATACATAAGGCAAATACTAACAGCCATAAAAGGGGAAATCGACAGTAACACATTCATAGTAGGGGACTTTAACACCCCACTTTCCCCAATGGACAGATCATCCAAAATGAAAATAAATAAGGAAACACAAGCTTTAACTGATACATTAAACAAGATGGACTTAATTGATATTTATAGGACAGTCCATCCAAAAACAACAGAATACACATTTTTCTCTAGTGCTCATGGAACATTCTCCAGGATAGATCATATCTTGGGTCACAGATCAAGCCCTGGTAAATTTTAGAAAATTGAAATTGTATCAAGTATCTTTTCTGACCACAACACTATGAGACTAGACATCAATTACAGGAAAAGATCTGTAAAAAATACAAACACATGGAGGCTAAACAATACACTACTTAATAACGAAATGATCACTGAAGAAATCAAAGAGGAAATCAAAAAATACCTAGAAACAAATGACAATGGAGACACGACAACACAAAACCTATGGGATGCAGCAAAAGCAGTTCTAAGAGGGAAGTTTATAGCAGTACAATCCTACCTTAAGAAACAGGAAACATCTCAAATAAACAATCTAACCTTGCACCTAAAACAATTAGGGAAAGAAGAACAAAAAAACCCCAAAGTTAGCAGAAGGAAAGAAATCATAAAAATCAGATCAGAAATAAATGAAAAAGAAATGAAGGAAACGATAGCAAAGATCAATAAAACTAAAAGCTGGTTCTTTGAGAAGACAAACAAAATTGATAAACCACTAGGCAGACTCATCAAGAAAAAAAGGGAGCAGACTCAAATCAATAGAATTAGAAATGAAAAAGGAGAAGTAACAACTGACACCGCAGAAATACAAAAGATCATGAGGGATTACTACAAGCAACTCTATGCCAATAAAATGGACAACCTGGAAGAAATGGACAAATTCTTAGAAATGCACAATGTGCCAAGACTGAATCAGGAAGAAATAGGAAATATGAACAGACCAATCACAAGCACTGAAATTGAAACTGTGATTAAAAATCTTCCAACAAACAAAAGCCCAGGACCAGATGGCTTCACAGGTGAATTCTATCAAACATTTAGAGAAGAGCTAACACCTATCCTTCTCAAACTCTTCCAAAATATAGCAGAGGGAGGAACACTCCCAAACTTATTCTATGAGGCCACCATCACCTTGATACCAAAACCAGACAAGGATGCCACAAAGAAAGAAAACTACAGGCCAATATCACTGATGAACATAGATGCAAACATCCTCAACAAAATACTAGCAAACAGAATCCAACAGCACATTAAAAGGATGATACACCATGATCAAGTGGGGTTTATTCCAGGAATGCAAGGATTCTTCAATATATGCAAATCAATCAATGTGATAAACCATATTAACAAATTGAAGGAGAAAAACCATATGATCATCTCAACAGATGCAGAGAAAGCTTTCGACAAAATTCAACACCCATTTATGATAAAAACCCTGCAGAAAGTAGGCATAGAGGGAACTTTTCTCAACATAATAAAGGCCATATATGACAAACCCACAGCCAACAGCATCCTCAATGGTGAAAAACTGAAACCATTTCCACTAAGATCAGGAAAAAGACAAGGTTGCCCACTCTCACCACTCTTATTCAACATAGTTTTGTAAGTTTTAGCCACAGCAATCAGAGAAAAAAAGGAAATAAAAGGAATCCAAATTGGAAAAGGAGAAGTAAAGCTGTCACTGTTTGCAAATGACATGATACTATACATAGAGAATCCTAAAGATGCTACCAGAAAACTACTAGAGCTAATCAATGAATTTGGTAAAGTAGCAGGATACAAAATTAATGCACAGAAATCTCTGGCATTCCTATACACTAATGATGAAAAATCTTAACATGAAATCAAGAAATCACTCCCATTTACCACTGCAACAAAAAGAATAAAATACCTAGGAATAAACCTACCTAAGGAGACAAAAGACCTGTATGCAGAAAATTATAAGACACTGATGAAAGAAATTAAGGATGATACAAAGAGATGGAGAGATATACCATGTTCTTAGATTGGAAGAATCAACATTGTGAAAATGACTCTACTACCCAAAGCAATCTACAGATTCAATGCAATCCCCATCAAACTACCACTGGCATTTTTCACAGAACTAGAACAAAAAATTTCACAATTTGTATGGAAACACTAAAGATCCTGCATAGCCAAAGCAATCTTGAGAACGAAAAATGGAGCTGGAGGAATCAGGCTCCCTGACTTCAGACTATACTACAAAGCTACAGTAATCAAGAGAGTATGGTACTGGCACAAAAACAGAAAGATAGATGAATGGAACAGGATAGAAAGCCCAGAGATAAACCCACGCACATATGGTCACCTTATCTTTGATAAAGGAGGCAGGAATGTACAGTGGAGAAAGGACAGCATCTTCAATAACTGGTGCTGGGAAAACTGGACAGGTACATGTAAAAGTATGAGATTATATCACTCCCTAACACCATACACAAAAACAAGCTCAAAATGGGTTAAAGACCTAAATGTAAGGCCAGAAACTATCAAACTCTTAGATGAAAACATAGGCAAAACCCTCTATGACATAAATCACAGCAAGACCCTTTTTTACCCACCTCCTAGAGAAATGGAAATAAAAACAAAAATAAACAAATGGGACCTAATGAAACTTACAAGCTTTTGCACAGCAAAGGAAACCATAAACAAGACCAAAAGACAACCCTCAGAATGGGAGAAAATATTTGCAAATGAAGCAACCGACAAAGGATTAATCTCCAAAATTTATAAGCAGCTCATGCAGCTCAAACACAATAAAACAAACAACCCAATCCAAAAATGGGCAGAAGACCTAAATAGACATTTCTCCAAAGAAGAAATACAGACTGCCAACAAACACATGAAAGCACGCTCAACATCATTAACCATTAGAGAAATGCAAATCAAAACTACAATGAGATATCATCTCACACCAGTCAGAATGGCCATCATCAAAAAATCTGCAAACAATAAATGCTGGAGATGGTGTGGAGAAAAGGGAACACTCTTGCACTGTTGGTGGAATTGTGAATTGGTACAGCCACGGAGAACAGTATGGAGGTGCCTTAAAAAACTAAAAATAGAACTACCATACGACCCAGCAATCCCACTACTGGGCATATACCCTGAGAAAACCATAATTCAAAAAGAGTCATGTACCAAAATGTTCATTGCAGCTCTATTTACAATAGCTCGAGATGGAAACAACCTAAGTGTCCATCATCGGATGAATGGATAAAGAAGATGTGGCACATATATACAATGAAATATTACTGAGCCATAAAAAGAAACGAAATTGAGCTATTTGTAATGAGGTGGATGGACCTAGAGTCTGTCATACAGAGTGAAGTAAGTCAGAAAGAGAAAGACAAATACCGTATGCTAACACATATATATGGAAGTGAAGAAAAAGAAAATGTCATGAAGAACCTAGGGGTAAGACAGGAATAAAGACACAGACCTACTAGAGAATGGACTTGAGGATATGGGGAGGGGGAAGGGTGAACTGTGACAAAGCGAGAGAGAGGAATGGACATATATACACTACCAAATGTAAGGCAGATAGCTAGTGGAAAGCAGCCGCATAGCACAGGGAGATCAGCTTGGTGCTTTGTGACCACCTAGAGGGGTGGGATAGGGAGGGTGGGAGGGAGGGAGACACAAGAGGGAAGAGATATGCGAACATATGTATGTGTATAACTGATTCACTTTGTTATAAAGCAGAAACTAACACACCATTTTAAAGCAATCATACTAATAAAGATGTAAAAAAAAAACCAAAAAACCCATGTGCCACAACTACTGAGCCTGTGCTCTACAGCCTGCAAGCCACAACTACTGAGCCCTCGTGCCACAACTACTGAAGCCTGCGTGCCTAGAGCCCATGCTCCACAATAAGAGAAGCCACAGCAATGGGAAGCATGCGCACTGCACTGAAAAGTAGTTCCCCACTCAATGCAACTAGAGAAAGCCTACACGCAGCAACAAAGTCCCAACACAGCCAAAAATAAATGAAGGTAGAAATTATAAGAGACTGAGAAGGGACTTCATAGAAATTACATGAAGTTTCTTAAAAGATAGCTGTGAGTTCACTGAATGTCAACTGATATTCTATAGAACATATTCTAAATTATGTAAACAGCTAAATTTACCCAGTGAGACCAAGTTGCTGTAATTTTCCATCATCACATCCCAGTACAAGTCCCTCTGAGCAGAATCCAGATACTCCCATTCCTCCTGAGAGAAGCTGATGACCACATCCCTGAATGTCACCAATTCCTGAAACAACAAACCACATAAGTAAAATTGAAGGAAACATTTTTGAGTAAAAGATAAGAAATAAAGAATTGAATTAAACTATTTTATATAGAATGGATAAACAATAAGGGACTACTGTATAGCACAGGGAACTATATTCAATATCCTGTAATAAACCATAATGGAAAAGAATATGAAAAAGAATATATATCTATATAACTGAATCACTTTGCTGTACAACAGAAATTAACACAACATTGTAAATCAACTATACTTCAATAATATAAATTTAAAAAAAAAGAAAAAGAATTGTATTACAGGAAGGGGTCTAATAGTAAGTACATCGGCCAGGGGTAGAAGCCTATGGTATGGGAAGTAAGGAAATTAATGCTTCCAAACCAGACTATCTACAGGTCTTTAAAGAATCCTTTTGATTCAGAGAAATCTTCCTGCATGCTATGGGATTTCTTAGCTAAGCACGTCTGGAAATAAACAAAATAATCAATTTACAAATTAAAAGAAATAGTGTATACATGAACGCTGCATGCTACATGCCTGCTGAATGTATTATCAATAATAGTGAATTTCTACATCCTCGTTCCTCTGTAAAGGAAAAATATCTAGCTTAGAAAATGGGATATGAACAATATTTAAAATTTTCTTACAACCCCAAGTTCATCACTGTTAATCACCATTTCACATTATATAAGAATTATAACTTCTAATGAAAAATTATTTATTAAATGCTTTTTAGTGGCTACAGAGTAGTCTGCTTGGTGGAAATATATCAGCCTTAATTATATTTAGACATATAAGTTGGATAAGATCTCCTCCAATTCTGAAATCTATAGTAATCTATTTATGTCTGACTGAGACTAGTCAACATCAAATCCAGTCTACCTGGAAAAATAGGTCTGTTCAGAAGTACAGACTTTGCCCATATGTCATCAAATGGATCCATTTGCTCTTTCTCTCTACCCAAGAGTATGAAAAAGGCTGGTAAATGCCTCCATCTAGGGATTCCATTTCTACCCTATAGCTGCTCTGAACAAAACACTGAACACACATAGGAATGTTGAACATTATTTGGAGAATAGATAGGCACATAGGAGGTACTGTGTGCTGTTTGAATCCAACTCTCACTAGAAAGTGAAAATGGGGATTTTTATGGGGATGTGGGGTAGGCTCTTAGGGCTGCTTTCTGGGAAGATTCAGACAAATGACATGTTCACAAAGGAGAGAGAAATAGCAACTTACATGGTCCATGGTTAGAACTGTAAAGAATTGATCAGGGAATTCCACTTCTGGTATGACAGCATGAGGAGCTCCACCGACATGCTCCCCATTGAAACTGGTAAAAATTATATATAAAAACATAGAGCAAATGAAGAAACATTTGTAAATCTACTAAAACTTATTAAGAACTGTGAAAGTCTGCAGTATCTTAATCTAACCTGCACCCTTCCTTGTCCATCCCATCCTAGTGAGAAAAAGATTCCACTGCAAACTAGTACAGTCAAGGACACAAACTTCCTCACCACTCATGCCCTGTTCCCAGTCAGATAACTATCTTCCTGGGAGGAGTAGAACATCAGCATTTCTCATTCTGCCCCCAGCTACCTGTTGCTCAGGCAAATGCAACAAAGGAATGGAGATTTTCTTCTGCCTAGTAGCCACACAAGAATTGTATGTTGTACCATGGGTGTGGCACTGCTGAGAATACTGGGGTTCCAACTGTCTTTGCCTTGGCTCATAGGGCAGGAGTTCCATGCCACGAGAGGCAAGTTGAGACCTAGGACTGCTGCCCAATCCCCTCCAGAGCCCTCTCCAAAGGAACTGCCTTCATTTGCAACAGAGTGTGAAGAAGTTCAAGGGTAAGGACATTCTCAAAAACACTGGAAATTTTGGTGAAAGGCTATTGCAAGAAGATTGAAAAATTCATTGGAGTTAAATGCTAAACTGTAAGCTGGCTAGTTTGTCAGAAAGGATCAGAGAAAGATACTTGGGGAGGCCTTCCTATTGTCAGAACAAATCTCAGACACTGACCTTATTTCATTAGTCTGCGAAGCAGTGTAACCCCACAGCATTACTGAAGACAATAGTGCTATAGGTCACAATCAGTGGATCCTAACAGCTTGGTGTGGTCAGGTAAAGAGACACTCGAAGACAGCCCTGTCAAAACCACTGTCATCCAAGGGTAACTGTGGTAATAGCAAAGTCTATACCCCAAGGAGCAACATCAGAGATTTACACTATGGGTGAGATAGATTTCACTTCATTAATCTAGCCAGTCACTAAATAAGAAAGCAAATAACAATAACAGGCCTGGGGAGAAGAAGTAGACAAAAGTACCAGAGTTACAACTATCTAAAATATCTACTTTCCACAAACAAGAGACAGGTGAAGAAATAGGAAAATATAACCCATAAACCAAAAACACTAAAGCCAAAACCAAACAGACAACAGAAACTGCCTGTGAGAAAGCAACCAGATTTAACAAAGACTTCAAAGTAGCCATTATAAATATGTTCAATAAACAAAGGAACCCATGCTTAAAGTAAATGAAGGTATGATCACAATGTCATATCAAATAAAGAATCAGTGAAGAGATAGAAGTTATTTAATATCACCAGATGGAAATTCTGGAGTTGAAAAGTATTAACTGAAATGAAAATTTCACTAGAGTAACTCAACTGTAGATGTGAACTGGGCAGAAAAAAAAGTACTAGAAAACTTAAAGATAACATGATAGAGATCATGCAATCTGAAGAACAAAGGAAGAAAACACAAGGAAGAAAAATGAAAAGAGCATCAGAGAAATGTTGGACACCATTAAGCATACGCATGTAATAAGTGTAACAGAAAAGAGGAAAGGCGCATTTTAATATATTCAAATAAATAATGGATGAAAAGTTTCCAGGACTTCTCTGGTGGTCCAGTGGTAAAGAATCTGCCTTCCAATACAGGGGACACGGGTGTGAGCCCTGGTCTGGGAAGATCTCACATGCCGTGGAGCAACTAAGCCCGTACGCCACAACAACTGAGCCTGTGCTCTAGAGCCCGCGAGCCACAACTACTGAAGCCCGCACACCTAGAACTCGTGCTCTGCAACAAGAGAAGCCACCGCAATGAGAAGGCTGCGCACTGCAACGAAGAGTAGCCCCTGCTCGCCGCAACTAGAGAAAGCCTGCACGCAGCAACAAAAGACCAAGTGCAGCCAAAAATAAATTAAAAATTTTTTTAAAATCAACTGTATAAAGTAATTCATATATATGTATACACATACATAAATATTATATACATGGGCTTCCCTGGTGGCGCAGTGGTTGAGAGTCCGCCTGCCGATGCAGGGGACACGGATTCGTGCCCCGGTCTGGGAAGATTCCACGTGCCGCGGAGAGGCTGGGCCCGTGAGCCATGGCCACTGAGCCTGTGCGTCCGGATCCTGTGCTCCGCAGCGGGAGAGGCCACAACAGTGAGAGCCCCGCGTACCGCAAAAAATATATATATATATATTATATACATATATATACACACACATAACAGGTATTATTGGGCCTGCAACATATATAAATGTAGTATGTTCGACAATAATAACACAAAGGAGATAGGTAGAAGAAAAGCTTCATTGGGCAAAGGAAACGAATCCAGATGGTAATCTGAATCCACAGGTTCAAATAAACAGAATGAAAAGTGATAAACAGGATTAATATAACAAAGCTACATATCATCTATAGCTGTTTATGTGCTACAATGGTAGAGTTGAGTAGGTGTGACAGAGACTGTGTAATCCACAAAGCCTAAAATATTTAATATCTGTCCTTTACAGAAAAAAAAAAACTTGTTAACCCCTACTGTAGAAGTTAGTTTATGCATTTTTCACCTGTTACAACTGTAAACCCCTTGTTGTTGAGTGTAAACTATTTCAGTTACTTTGGGCAACTATTTGACACAATCTACTAAAAAAAACATATATACTGTGACTTAGCAATTCCACTCTTGTGTATATGCCCAACAGAAATTAGTTTTTCCATCCAAAAAGTATGTAAAAGAATTATTTTAGCTGCATTTCTTTATACTGTCCTGAAACTGTTAACAACCCAAACATCCATCAACAGAAGTAGGGAAAAATTAAATGAGATACATTCCTATAGTGGAAGATTACTTAAGAATAAAACTGAACAAACAGCAGATGATTTTCATAAACATGAGGTTGAGCAAAAGAGGGCAGAAAAAAATGTACATAATGGGGGACTTCCCTGGCTGTCCAGTAGTTAAGACTCTGTGCTTCCACTGCAGGGGGTGCAGGTTCGATCCCTAGTTGGGAAACCAAGATCCCACATGCCACACAGCACGGCAAAAAAAAAAAAAAAAAAGTACATAATGTACGATTCTATTTATATGAACTTCCAAATTAGTTAAAACTTATCTATTGTAATAGTGAAAAGAATATTGGTTACCTTTGTTGGGGGTAAAGGCAAGTTGGTAATGACTGGAAGGAAACAGAAGGGAGCATCCTGGAGTGTTGGAAATATGCTGTATCTTAGCTGTGTAATGGCTTCATAGATATACATAAATGTTAAAAACAATCCAGTTTTAGAATATGGTTTGTATAGTTTACACTAAGTTACATCTCAGAAAAAAACCAAACCCACAAAGTGGCACAGCTGAGTTTTGAACTCATATTCCTCTTACTACAAAGCCAGTTCTAACTCTCATTCTTGTCTCTTTAGTTCAGAATTTCTTCTTTATGGATTGAAATCTGAGCATGGGTAGTAGTTCACTGGCAAGTTAGAAACAATCTATAACCTACCAAAATTTACTAAAGCATGAAAGTTATTAAATAAATCCATTCATGTTCATGGATATCTCATGGGTGCAGTAAACAATGAACTCAATGGGTCTGGAGTACCCAAACCCTGCTCTTTCCAAAGAAAGGAATGGCCCTTGAACAGCTCCTGGGAGACAACCTCTGAGCCCTTACAATATCCTGCTTGATAAGAGCATATCTGGGCTATGCCAGAGAGATAATTTATGCTATAAATGCGATTTATGGTAAACACCTATTTTTGTTGGCCAGGGGTCCTGGGATGCACTGTATCAATTTGACCTCTGTAGCAGCTAAGCCTAGTCACACAGTTACTCCATGACTGTGTGACTCACTCTCAATAAAGAGTCTGGACATCAAGGCTCAGGTGAGTTTCCCTGACCTACTTCACATGTGTTGTTACAAAATGGTGCTGGCAGAATTTAGTGCTGTCTATATGACTCCACTGGAAGCTCACAACTAGTTTCTCCTGGATTTTTCTCTTTGCTGATCTTAATCTGTATCCTTTGACTGTAATAAACCATGAACACAAGCACAACAGTTTTTCTGGATTTTGTGAGTCCTAGCAAATCGTCAATCTGAGGATGGTTTTGGTAAACCCTGACAATCCATGGCTTTAGTATATGTTGGTAAAAACCTAACAGCCTTGGGTTTGTCTCCATGACATCTCTCCTCATCAACTTCAAATGCATGTCATCCAATTTCTTTAATGATCATTATCATACCCTACTATACTTTTAGTCCTATTCGCAGTTTATATTATGTGATCAGTTATAAACAAGTTAAGGGACAGCAACTATGTCTCTTTAATGCTAATATCCACACCAATAACATGAATAAAATTGGCATATTATAGGCATTTAATAAATATTTAATCTGTAAATGCAACTTCTGGAAATTTTTCCTTAAGTAACATAAAAAAGTAGACAAAATTCTATTACAATGACCTACATCAGTGTAGTTTATGATAATTCTAAATATCTATGGATAGACAACAGGTTAAAGTGTGGTGAGCTATATGTTAGCAATATCTATGCAGTATTTAACAATGATAACATTGATTCATATTAAATGTTGGGGGAAAATATTTTGATGAATTACTCATCAAACAATCAGATTTTTAAAATCATTGGAGGTTGTGTACTATCATGATAAAGAACATAAAATCTATCATCCAAAATTCAGTTTGCAAATCTTATCTTTGGCTGTTACTGTGTAACCTTTTACTAAGTTACTTAACTGCCTTAATTTCCTCATCAGTAAAATGGAAATAACAATATGACCTACCTCAAAGTGTTGCTGTCTGGACCAAATTAAATAAAAGACATAAAGCATTTTCAGTGCCATATAAAAAGCACCTAATGATACCTAATAAAAGCTGTCTGCTAATTTATGAAATGGTAAAGAATATTTCACATCCCTTGTTTCATTATTTTTTAAAAATTCCCTCTATGCTTCACCTTTGTGCTACAGTGAAATTTGAGATTTTCAGGTCTGTTCTTTCCTATAATGTTAACTCATTTCAGAGTCCAGCCTTGAGATTACAATTTTTCCTCAATAATATTTGTCACAAAGATTCTCAAAAATGAAAGGACATATCTCCTTGACCTCTACACAAAGCTGCAGACATATAACTAGAATCTATCTAATATGTGACAATTTGAGCATAAAGGCTTAATCTTGTTCCCCTGTCCAACACAGAGAGTTACATGCATATTTATTTCTGTTTCTACAAAACTGTCCTTTCAAGTGTAATTTGTATAATGAGGTCTTGTGTGATACCTGGATTTCCCAGATCATTCCTATGTCCTCTGAAAGAAACCACCACTTCTTAAAAAACCATGAATCTCTGATCAGCAGTCTTGATTCATGATTTGTTCTCCTGGTAATTGTTTATTTGATATCTATGTAATCTCCAAAGCTTTGAAAAGTTAGATATGTCAAATCACATGGTGACCACTAGCACTCTCTACTTATGCCTACATGCCTAGAAGTGTGATAAAACTGTGACTTTGTCTCACTTATGTAGCAAATTTATGTAATTCTTTTTGCAGAAACAAAAGAAGAAATACATACACAGGTTCAAAAATTCTCAACAAAATATTAGCAAACTGAATTCAACAATACATTAAAAGGATCATACACCATGACCAAGTGGGATTTATTCCATGGATGCAATGGTTCACCATCCCCAAAACAATTAATGTGATACATCATATTAACAAAATGAGGGATAAAACACATATGATCATCTCAATAGATGCATAAAAAGCATCTGACAAAATTACACATCCATTTATGATAAAAATTCTCAGTAAACTGGATATAGAGGGAACATACCTCAGCATAATAAAGGTCATATATAACAAGTCCACAGCAAATATCATACTTAATGGTGAAAAGCTGAAAGCTTTTCCTCCAAGAACAGGAACAAGACAAGGATACCCACTCTTGCCACTTTCATTCAACACAGTATTAGAAGTCTTAGCCAGAGCAATTACATGTTAAAAAAAAAAAAAAAGAGAGAGAACAGAAAAAAGAAATAAAAGACATCTAAATGAGAAAAGAAGCAAAACTGTCACTATTTGCAGATGTGATATTAGATACAAGAAAAGCCTAATGATTCCACCAAAAAACTATTATAAGTAATAAACAAATATAATAAAGTTGCAGGATACAAAATCAATATACAAAAAATCAGTTGTATTTCTATGGACTAATAATGAACACTCAGAAAGAAAAATTATGAGAACAATCCCGTTTACAAGTGCATCAAAAAGAATAAAATACCTAGGAATAAATTGAGCCAAGGAGGTGAAAGACCTGTACACCAAAAAATATAAGACACTGATGAAAGAAAGTGAAGACGAAATAAATAAATGGAAAGGTAATTCCATGTTCATGGATTGGAAGAATGCTACCCAAAACAACCTACAGATTCAGGGTAATCCCTATCAAAATTCCCATCCAATGGCATCTTTCAGAGAAATAGAAAAAAACAATCCTAAAATTTGTATGGAATCACAAAAGGCCCCAAATAGCCAAAGAAATTTTGAGAGAGAAAAATAAAGCTGGAGGCATCATGCTTCCTGATTCCAAATTATATTACAAAGCTATAGTAATTGAACCAATGTGGTATTGGTTTTTTAAAAAACACACACACAGAGAAAGGAACAGAATAGACAGCCCAGAAATAAACTCAAGTACTTATGGTCAATTTATGACAATGGAGCCAAGAATATACAATGTAGTAAGGACAGTCTCTTCAATAGATAGTGTTGGGAAAATGGACAGCCACATGCAAAAGCATGAAACTAGACCACTATTTTGCACCATACACAAAACTCAAAATGGATTAAAGACTTGAACATAAAACCTGAAAACATAAAACTCCTAGAAGATAATACAGTGGGTAAGCAACTTGATATCCTTCTTGGCAGTGATTTTTTTTTTGGATTTAGCACAAAAAAGCAAAAGCAACAAAAGCAGAAAACAAAACAAAACAAACAAGTGGGACTACATCAAACAAAAAAACCATCAGCAAAATGAAAAGGCAACCTTCTAATGGAGAAAATGTTTGCAAATCATATTACTGATAAGGGGTTAATATCCAAAACATACAAAGAACTCATACAACTCAATAGCAAAAAAACAAACAATTCGATTTTAAAAATGGGCAGAGGGTTTGAATAGACATTTTTCCAAGGAAAACATAGATTTCCACCAGATACATGAAAAGGTGCTCAACATCATTAATCATCAGGGAAATGCAAATCAAAACCACAATGAAG
>NW_020837987.1:6168471-6224344 GCF_003676395.1 Aethalodelphis obliquidens | reverse complement strand
AAAAAAAAAAAAAAAAAAAAAAAAAAAAAAAAAAAACCACAATGGAACATCACCTCAACTGTTAGAATTGCTATCATCAAAAAGACAGATAACAAATGCTGGTGAGGATGTGGAGAAAAAGAAATCCTTGTGCACTGTTTGTGGGAATGTAAATTGGTACAGCCACTACAGAAAACAGAATGGAGATTCCTTAAAAAAATTAAAAACAGAAATACCATATGATCCTGCAATTCCACTTCTGGGTATTTATCTTAAGGAAACTAAAACACTAACTCAGAAAGACTTATGTACCCCCCATGCTCATGCAGCATTATTTACAATAGCAGGCATGGAAACAACCTAAGTGTCCACAGATGGATGAATGGGTAAAGAAAATGTCACACACACACACACACACACACACACACACACACACACACGGAATATTATTCAGCCACTAAAAAAAGAATGAAATCTTGTCGTTTGTGACAACATGGATGAACCCTGAAGGCATTATGCTAAGTGAAATAAGTAAGAGCAAGACAAATACTGTATGATATTACTTATATGTGGAATCGAAAAAACCAAAAACCAAAAGACAAACTCCTAGACACTGAAAACAGACAGATGGTTGCCAGAGATGGTGGGTAAGGGGTGGACAAAATGGGTGAAGGTGGTCAAAAGGTACAAACTTTTAGTTATAAAATAAATAAATCAGGGGGATCAATGTACAGCACGATGACTATAGTTAATAATACTGTACTGTATATTTGAATGTTGCTAAGAGTGTATCTTAAAAGTTCTTATCACAAGGAAAAAAACAACTCATAATTATGTATAATGATGAATGTTAACTAGATTTATTGTGGTATTTTTGCAATATACACAAATATCGAATCATTATGTTATTCACTTGAAACTAATACAATGTTATATGTCAATTGTATCTCCAAAAAAATAAAACAAAACAACAACAAAAAGCCCCACATACCTAGAGAGAAAAATTTTGGAAGAATGTACATTATGTTATTACAAGTGATTATTCTGGATGGTGGGACTATGAGTAATTATTGACTTTATACTTTCCAAGTTCCTTAAAAACTGAATAGTTTACAACAAACCTGCATTAATTCCATCATCAGAAATATATGAGAGGTATTTCTGCATAACAGATTTAACAGAGTTGGAGGCAAGTTTTCCTTCTGTTTAATAACATTATGAATAAAAAGATCTTCAAAATGAGTGGGAACATGAAGGAAATTTGTGACTGAAATAAATTACTTCTACAAACTTATGAACATCATTTAGTTGTATCACACCAGTGCAGTAGGGTACATTCACTATTCACGTACTTGAATTAACAAAATTCAAGATGGTAGCATTTTCAGACTAAATAAGAAAATGTGTGTAAAGAAGGCAGAAATGTGTTTGGTACAGCGTACACACTTATTACATATGGCTTAATTTTTAACTTCATTATTCAAAAACTAATATTTTAGATATATAAAATTGCTTACAAATGCAATCTTAGTAAAACAGATTCATATACAATACTGACAATTTGGAATGTTCTTTTTCCTATGTAAAAATACTGTATAATATTACATATTAATCATTTTTCTTTTTATGACTAACTCCATAGTTTCTCTTATCTGCATGGTATTATCATCACATTTACGTAATGTGATTAACTTAGTTTTTAAGATTATATACAATTATATAACCCCATGAAGTTACAGACTTTCTGCAAACAAAACCAAACATACCAAAAAAAAACAGTTAGGAACTATATAATAGAATAATTTTGAACATAATTTCAACAGATTTGTGGTCCTTTGTGAGCACCAAAATGGAATCAAATTGCCTTAGGTTAAGAATTTCTATTTTAGGACTTTTGCAATTCTGGCTGTTAAAAATTCCTTTTAAGTGCTCATCAAAATTAACTTTATATTTTCATTACTCTTCATTTATAGAAATTTATAAGGAATATTTAGAATCTTCACATAATAACAACTGTTTTTTTTCTTGAGGACTTATTAAGTACAAGGTACGCATTAAGTGGTCTAGGGCTATGCTCAGATTAATGTATCCAATTCTCATAAAATCCATAAAGCACTGATGTGATTATTATGTACATTTTATAAAAAGAAATTATAAAACATAGACTAATAAATATTGACCTCATTGAAATATGACTAGTGTGAACAAAGAACTGAATTTTCAATTTAGTTTTAATTAAAATACAAAAGCAATATAAAATGTTTTTCAATTAAACACAATTTTATTGTTTTGGTGTGAATATATTTCACCTTAACCACTGAAAATTTAGCATCCAAATTGAGAAGTGCTATAACAATAAAATATACACGAAATTTTGAAAACTTAGTATGAAGATATGAATGTAAAATACTTCAATTTATTTGTTATTATATGTTGAAATAATATTTTAGAGATATTGGTTCAAATAAGATGCATTATCAAAATTAATTTCAACTATTTCTTCCTACTTTTTAAAATGTGTTCAATAGAAATTGTAAAATTATCTAAGTGGCTTTCATTATATTTCCATTAGTATTGCTTTAGACTCAAATACCACTATACCACACTGTCTATCACAGTCTACACCAATATGTGGTCTGAAACAAAGTCTACTGCCAAATCTCAAACAAGACTTGGTTGTCACCACTCAAAACTCCCCATGGATTCTCTGGAAAAACTCCCTGCCCTTGTACACACATACCTCTCTTCACGAAACTCCAATCATATACCCACTCTTAAATGTCAAAGTCAACTTTGTCACTTACTGATTGAAATCAAACCACTTCCTATCTTGCCTTGTTTGGAAACCAAAGGTATCTGCTATGTTATTCTACCTAACTTTAACAAAGCGTATTCTAAAACAAGCCCTTAATTTATCCTCCATGAGTTGTATTTCTGTGCTATCCTTTGGAAAGAAGAGCATGTGCGGTAATTGAATGATTTACCCAATGGGTAAGTTAACTGGAAGGGAAAAGGGTATTTGGAAAGGCACTGGGAGAGAAGGGGACCCATCTCTATGGCCCTGTTATTAACTGGGAAGGGAAGTCCTATGAACCAGGAAAATTGATAAGTCACAATTAGGTAGGGAAATTTAAAAGAAGGAAAGCAAATATTCTATGCTCTGTAAAACAAAAATGTATGATAACAAAAAGCAAACACGAACTGACCTTGTATGGGCCATTAAGTTAGTAGCAATGCTCTCCACTTCAGAACTTGCAGAGCTACAGGACCAAGAAGAAGGGACTTGTGAGACTCAGGACTGGCTAAGAGTCGTGGTGAACACACTGTCCACCATCAGACATGACCCATCACCCACCACAAATACAAGTGGATGGAAGTAAGAGTGAAACTAGAATGCTGACTTTTACCAGTATCAGAGAAAAAGGTAAGCATCACCTATGCCCAGAGCTGGAATCTAAGTTCACAGCAGTTTCTACAGGACACAGCTCAGGGAATGCTGTGGTTGTGAAAGGTGTAAATGGCCTCCATAATGCATCCAAGGGAGTTTAACCCACGAAGGGATTCTACACCTGTGCCCTCCTCCTCATGTCTTCCCAGAAGCCTGTCTTGAAGGCAAGTGCAGGCCTAGATGCTAATCCAAGGATTCAGTATGTACTTTTCTATTGGGAACTTTCATTATAGGAGTGAAATTCATGACTTTCACTCTGATGGCCATCCCTCTACAGCTAGACCCAACTGGCTACATGGTGTGAGGACAGAAGAGAATCCAGGGAAACATATTCCAAGAAGCGATGGAACCTACAATTGTACCTGGATGGGCAACACTCACTTCACCAATGCCCCCTCTGTGTAAAGTACGAGGCTGGGTACTGGGGACATGGTGTTAATAGCTTATACACACACACGTACAAAAAAAATTTACACACTCCTAGATGAAAAAAACAAAACTCCAAACTTCAACAAGCTCATTGAAAACAAAATTTTAAAACTCCACTTCGTGCACACTTATAGTCAGTCACAACAGAGATGTTACAGGATCACTCGGTCACTGTGTCAGTCAGACACCCTCGTCGCCACGTCCATGTTAACCATGATCACACAGTAGGCTCCGCCCCCGCTGACAGTCTCACCAACCCAATCAGATACCAGTAACGCCAACCCAGGGCCCCGTCACACGCACTCTAGCCCTCGCTCTCACGCACGCACAGGCGCGAACTAACACTCAACAAGGACGCCGTCACAAACAGTAGCACCCGCAACCATGGTCGTCCGCGGCTCACGCATACACAAGCTCCTGGCTCCACAAGCCCCATCCACGCTCTGCGAGCTTCAGGCCTCCTCACCGCCAGCCCCTCCCGCAGCTTAACCTGCGTCACCTCAACTCACCAGGTATAACCCAATAATGACCACGACACCGGAAGGTGAACCAAAGGTCGAAGGTCATTGGCGGCTCTGGGGCCTGTGGGAAACGTAGTCCAACACCGAAAAAGTCCAGACTTTCGAGCGGAGCGTGGAGCCCATCAGCTGCAGAGACACTCCCCTCCCCGCCCCGAGACTACCGGGAATTCCAGGGCGCAATGGTCGCACGACTTTGGTGGAGGGGTTGCATCTGGTTGTCCTTCCAGATGCCGAAGAGCCGGGTGATGGTTCTCTGAGAGCGAGGTGAGGTCGCGGAAGGAAGGAGAGCCCAAGCTGAGGAAGTAATCGCAAACCTGGGCCGGGGAGGGCAGAAAAGGGAACTGGAAGCCGGGTGCGGGCCGAGGAGGCAAACGGAAGAATCCTGGCTCGGGTAGGGCTGGCTGAGAATTGGAAGCTCCGGGCCTAGGAGGGAAGAGGGAGTTGGGAACCCGGCAGAGGAGGGCCGGGGCGGGAATCGTGAATCTCTCCCGAGGGAGGCCGGGCTAAGAAGGGCTGAAGCCGTGCGGAGGGACTTCGGGCAGGAGAGAGACCAGGCGAGAAGTTCACTCAGGCCTGTACGTGCGGGACCCCAGGTCCGTGATCGTGAACCAGAGGGTCAAGGGTTTTGTTGTTTTTGTCAGTTTTGGCCCTTGAGAAAGCCCCAACACCCATGGCACATAGCAGACGCGCAGTGAGTGTATGCACGCCCTTGGCGCGTTTAATATCGTCACCGCCAGGAAGTTCGCTGGTGTCCTTTTCCTTTAGTTTCATAGCAGAGACAGCCATGGTTCTGATACATGTCATCGTAGTTTAGCTTTGTCAGTTCTACAATTCCAATTGTCTCCTTTAGCTCATCCTACTATTGTAAGATTTATTAATGTTGTTTAGTTCATTCCTTTTGTTTCTGGACAGCATTCCATTGTGCAAATGTGCCACAATTTGTGTTTCCATTTTTCTCTGTATGAACATTTAGTGTATTTCCAGGTTTTATGTATTTTGATAACGCTGGCATGTTTCCATTTCTCCTGGGGAGATACCTAGTGGAAGAAAATGCTGATAATAGGTTAAGTTTCTATTTAACTTTCTAAGAAGCTGACAAACCTTGTAGGATGATTAGTTACGATTTCTGTTTGAGACTGTATGTGACTGTGAAGTAAGTGGTTTCTGAGTTTGATTTGGTATTCTTCTATGGAATTAGGAGATGGGCTCAGTGGAGTTAGGAATATCACGTAGAGTCCATGGAATTGTGGTTTTGTGAAGTGGGTGAGATTATAGGAAACAAGGTGTCTGTACCAACTCTTATCATGATTTTGTGTGTTCATTATAATGTGACTGTGAAAATGGATCACTACATAGGTGATATTAATGAATGACTGCGAAACTGTGTGTGTCTAGTTAGGTGTGTTTCATTTTGGTTCTGCTTGCAGAATTATGACTGTTTCTAATCAAGTAAAATAGCAGTATAAGATTATCCAAAGGAAATGAAAACAGGATATTAAAGAGATACCTGACTCCTTCCTATCTTCACTGCAGCAATATTCACAATAGCCAAGACATGGAAATAGCCTAAGTGTCCACTGACAGATGAATGGATAAAGAAAATGTGTGTTTACACCCATGCACTCACTCACACACACAGTCATTCACACACATACACACACACACACACACTGGAGTATTATTTGGCCTTAAAGAAGGAAATCCCGCCATTTGTGACAACATGGAAGGACACTGAGGGCATTATGCTAAGTGAAATAAGTCAGACAGAGAAAGGCAAATACTATGTTCTCACTGTATGTGGAATCTAAAAAAACCCAAACTCATTGAAATACAGAGTAGAATAATAGTGGTTGCCTGAGGGTGGGAGAAAGGGAGAGATGTTGGTCAAAGGTTATAAGATGAATAAGTTCTGGGGATCTAATGTACAGCATGGTGACTATTATTAATAATACTCTGTATTATATACTTGGAGGTTGTTAAGTGATTAGATCTTAAATGTTATCACCACACAAAAAAAAGCATAATTATATGAGGTAACTAACCTTATCGTGGTGATCTTTTCCCAGTATATACATGTATCAAATCATCACATTGTACACCTTGAATTTAAGTATGTTACTTTAAAAAAAAAAAGAATTGGAAAGTAGGAGGTAAAATCAATTTCTAGATGACTGGATTGTATACTTGGAACATCATCTGAACTAATTCTAATATGTTGAAATGACTAGGGTTCAATAAGTAGTTCACAAGAAAATACTTTTTTTACCTCTATGTACTACTTTTAACAGATTTGAGTGAGTTTTTTTTCCCCTGTTCCTGGATGAAATTATGGGTAATTTAATAACTTTTTCATTCGCTCTAAGCTAAGGAAAAGTATCTGAAATACTTTGAATCACAAGGTCAGTCTCATAGCAATTAAATTAGTCATTTTCTAATAAAAACGTTTACTGTAAAAATCAATATTTAAACTTCATTTAAAGGAAAAATTTCTTCCATCTGACTGAAACCTGCAGTGTGGAAAAGTATATAATCGGTTTCTTCTCTATTTCCCTAACCTGTATTACTGAATAGTTAATATTTAGCATAATGAATATTAATATTTAATAGTAACTGTTTACTATGTAAGTAGGCAGATTTAATCAAGTTGTTGTGGAAACTCTAAGGTAAGTGCAGTTTCACATGGTTTCTTATGCCTCCCTTCTCTCTTCCTTGTTCATTTTTCTAAAAAAGAATCGAAAAGAGCAAAGGTCCTCTCTTGCAAACCTTAAAGCCATGGCTCCAATTAGATGATGTTTCTTTTCTCCTTTCTGCAATAGTCTTTTTCCCCTAGCATATATGAGCAGTTTCCCATTTTGAAACTTCCTGGAGATAGGATTCCCTTTCATGAAACTGGTCCACATTTCCTTTTGTTCTCTCCAGATAAACCTGTACCTATTCAACATCTTCTTCTAATTTTAACTAATGTTCACTTACTAATTGCATGTTTCGCTCAGCATCTCCTTTCTCATGCCCACAAATGGAAATACATTCTCTTGAATTAAATAAGCATATATTCCTTGAATGAACCTTTCTTGTCTAGACAGTCTAAGTATTGAGTGCTTAGGAGAGCCCATACAAGAAGACTTTATTATGTCCACAGACCTTGGTTTTCTAGTGAGTAAACATAGATGTAAAATCAATAGATTATAATATTACTATATGGCAAGAAGGGAGGTCCCCGTGTTACACTGTGTCCTTTCTTCCATCTCCAGCTCACCCTTATGGATCATATTTCTCGATCTCTCCCTCGTAGTCATATCCCAGGAGTGCTTTGTCCTATTTACACGTCTCCATTCTGTAACAAGCACCAAAGGCATGGAAGTAATCTATGGTTGAAAGAGCAGCTATAAAAGCCTACTTTCTATACACACTAAAGCACTGGAGAAGAGAAAGGTCAAGAGAAGCAGGTCCTTGGTGACAGGAGCCTAGGAATAGAGCAGGCTTTGAACCTCAGTAAAATTAGAAAAGCTGCCCTAAGCCTTCCTTTGGTCATTAATTCAATACTACCCACTCTTTTTTCTTCTCCATGCCTCCCTTACATTTTTTTGAAAATGAGGAAATCATTCCATTTTTTTTCTCTCCTCTAGGTAAGAGGTAAGAACGAAGTATAGTAGAAATTTTTAAAATTATTTATTTATTTTTTTAAATTTATTTTTGGCTGCGTTGGGTCTTTGTTGATGTGCACAGGCTTTCTCTAGTTGCAGTGAGTGGGGACTACTCTTAGTTGCAGTGCACGGGCTTCTCATTGCAGTGGCTTCTCTGGTTGCAGAGCATGGGCTCTAGGTGCACAGGCTTCAGTTGTTGTGGCACATGGGCTCAGTAGTTGTGGCACACGGGCTTAGTTGCTCCACGGCATGTGGGATCTTCCTGGACCAGGGATCAAACCCATGTCCCCTGCATTGGCAGGTGGATTCTTAACCACTGTGCCACCAGAGAAGTCCCAGAAATTTTTTTTAAAGAGAGACATAACAAGTGGATACCTGTCCCTACTCCCCCTATAAACACAGAGAAATGCCATCTAAACTATGACAGAATGTCTTAAAAATGGTCAAGTTCAAAAGAAAAGAAAAGGAAAAAGGAAAATTCTGCATCCAGCAACAAAGAGATGAATCACGACAGTAAATATAAAGGTAACTGAGCTGACACCTCATAGAGATCTTTGATCCCATATATAATGCTTTAGAGTACTAACTGGGGTCTGGGGTTCTAATTTCTACACAGGAACAGGGGGCAGAGAGCTGGAACTAAGACTCTGCTTAGTCCTATAAAATATTTCTAGAAAAATACTACTCACTGGCCCAAAGAGATGAGGGAACTTGCAATCTCTGAGACTTTTTTAGGGGATTGGGGGCAAAAAATAAAAATACGGTATTACTCCACTTATATGAAGTATCTAGAGTAGTCAGACATATAGAAACAGATAGCAGGATGGTGTTTGCCAGGGGCTAGGGAAGAGGAAATGGAGAGATATTGTTTAATGGATACAGTTTCAGTTTTGCAAGATGAAAAGTTCCAGAGAGAATATTTAAATTATTTGAGGCAGACAGCTTACCCAGTAAGACTAAGTTGCTGTTTTCCATCATCACATCCCAGTACAGTTCCCTCAGAGCAGAACCCCAGATATTCCACTCCTCCTGAGTGAACTCTAGGGCCGCTTTCCTGAATGTTCCCCATTCCTAAAAGCACAAACCCATGCATTACTGGTGAAATTCAAGAAATATTTTCAAAATAGAAAGAGAGTAGATAAAGGTTTGAAGTCCAAGAAGGGGGCTATATAGCAAGCAAATAGGCTGTGGCTGGAAGTCTATGGTAAGAGAAGTTAAGGAAATCAGTGTTTCAGAAACAGATTATACACATATTTTTAAGTAATCTAGTTGATTTAGTTCATGCCTATTTATTCCTCAGATAAAAACATGTCTAGAAACATGGCTAGAAATGAATAAAAGAATCACAATTTACCAATTAACTGAAATAGTGAATATGAGCATACTGCATGCCATATGCCTACCTCATAAGTTATTAATAAATGTTAATTTTTACATTCTCTTTTTTCATTATAGACTAAGAAAATATAATTCATGGAATTTCTTTTCCAACATAGTATTAAATCTCTATATAGATAGAGAGATAATAGTTTGCATAAAATTAAAGAATTTCTTCAAGCCTCAGGTTCATCATTATGTTATATACCTTTTTTTTTTTTTTTTTTTTTTTTTTTTTATTTTTTTTTATTTTTTGTGGTACATGGGCCTCTCACTGTTGTGGCCTCTCCTGTTGCGGACGCGCAGGCTCAGTGGCCATAGCTCACGGGCCTAGCCACTCCGCGGCATGTGGGATCTTCCTGGACTGGGGTACGAACCCGTGTCCCCTGCATTGGCAGGCGGACTCCCAACCACTGCGCCACCAGGGAAGCCCTAGTTGTCATTTTTTTAATGGTTTCATATTTCACACTAAATTGTTCTCTAACTTGTTTCGGTTTGGGTGTAAGACCATTATTTAAAAATATGTAATAAGCACTAAACTTTCTTATGCCAAAGTATTTAGTAAATTTTTTAACAGCTACAGTTAATCTAGTAGATATATCACTCTTAATTATTCTTTTATACTACCAAGTTTAGGGTGGGGAAAAAAATCTCTAACATCTTTTCTACTGATGGGAGTCTGTAGTTAGCTACTTCTTTTAAATCTAGCTGAGCCACCATCCCTCACTGAATACTTTCCTTGATCCTGAGTTAGTGGATATAAAACACAGAATGGTCCATAATCACATAGAAAATCATCTTAAACCAGCACAAACTTTTCAAGTACACAATAAATCTTCCTCCTGATAATCATCTTTCCATGACTGATTCCCAAGGTAGATCCCTGATCTCTCTGTATGCAAGTCCCAATTTTACTCCTACCCAATCCTAAAAGCCTCATAAAACATGTAATCTCAACACATACCAACACTGGGGCCAATCAACTGCCAATCATATATTTTCCTAGAAATGCAAAGAATTTCTAAGTTTTTCCATGAGTAATCAAATGGGACCAACTTCTCTTAATCATCTCTCCACCATTCTTTGGATGGTGAAATACCTCCTCCTCAAGCGATTTAATTTTACTCCATAATTCTTCTTGAAATAAGGCTGAACTTATAGGAGATGCTACACATTAATGGAAGAACAGGGAGAGCCATCAGGAGGACCCTGGGCTGGTTGGCATCATACTTCACTGGTATGGTAGGAACTGGGGACAGCTTCTTAGAGATCTCTGTTACACAGGACATTTCTAAATAAAGAAATGTTCACATGATCTAATATATAACTATGTTCAAGAACTAGGGAGAAACAGAAACTTACCAAAGCCATGGTTTAAAATGGTTGAGAACCTGTCAGTACTCTTCGGGGTTTCCCTCCTGGAGAAGCACAGAGACTACAGAGGTGAGAACTGGGAAAAGAAAAGTTGCTCTGACACCACATGTACTTCTCATCTCCCCAAATGATACACATTAATATGTGCTTTTTTCTTTTGTCTTCCTGCCTGTAAACAGTACCTTATCAACATACATAGAAAATAAAAGGTAAGATGGGTTCTGGACAAATCTAAACAGTCCACACACAAAGAATCCAGTAAACAGGCACAGATATCAAGCAGAGGTCCTCCTGTCTGAAAGTAAGATCCAGACACTTCAGCAGGAGGGTTCTGGCTCGTCCTCCACTCTGCCAATACTGGCCTGGGCCTGAGATTGGGCACATCTCGAGCAGATACTCCTCCCGCTATTCTACTTTACAGGGCTGCAAAGGGAAGACACCATCCACACCTAAACCTCATCTTTGGCCTCAGAGATTGACACATACTGTAAATTCCAGTAAGGTCCACAACAATATTTCAGGTCCTGCATGTCCTTCCAGAATTTTGCCATTCACCTACGTCATCAAGAAGTGGGGTTTAGGGGCTTCCCTGGTGGCGCAGTGGTTAAGAATCTGTCTGTCAATGCAGTGGACACGGGTTTGAGCCCTGGTCCAGGAAGATCGCACATGCCGTGGAGCAACTAAGCCCGTGCACCACAATTACTGAGCCTGCGCTGTAGAGCCCACGAGCCACAACTACTGAACCCCGGGCACCCTAGAGCCTATGCTCCACAAGAGAAGCCACCGCAATGAGAAGCCTGCGCACCACAACAAAGAGTAGCCCCCACTCACTGCAACTAGAGAAAGACCACACGCAGCAACGAAGACCCAACGCACCCAAAAATAAATTAATTTTTTTAAAGTGGAGTTTATTTCCCTTCCTTTGAAACAGAACAGGCCTTTGTGATTCTCTTGATGAATAGAGTGCAGTGGAAATGACACTGTCTATTTTCCGTGGCTAGATTAGGAAAGGCAATAGAGCTTCCTACTAACTCACTCTCAAGGCGCTCACCCTGAAACCCACCCATTTTGCTGTGAGGAATCCAAGCAGCTACACAAGAAGGCCACAGCTAGATATTCCAACCACAGTCCAGCTGAGGTTCCAGCTGACTGCCAGCATCAACCACCAAATACGTAAGTGAGCAAGCCTTCTGATGATTCCAGTCCCCAATCTTAAAACCACCCCAGCTGAAGCCAAGTAGAGCAGAGACTAGCTGTCTCCACAAAGTTCTGCCCAATGAACAACTTAATGATTAAAACAAATGATATCATTGTTCTAAGCCACTAATTTGGGGATGGTTTTTTAGGTAGAAACTGGGAATGCCTGATCACCCCACACACAAAAACAGAAAACAGTGCCATTGCAAAACAACATTGGCTCACATGGAGTCCTACCCCCAAGCCAACACAAGTCCCAGAATCCAACAGCTTAGCACTTCCCATTTCTTTCTTTCTTTTTTTTTTTTTGTGGTACACAGGCCTCTCACTGTTGTGGCCTCTCCCGCTGCAGAGCACAGGCTCTGGACGCGCAGGCTCAGCGGCCATGGCTCACGGGCCCAGCCACTCCACGGCATATGGGATCTTCCCGGACCGGGGCACGAACCCGCATCCCCTGCATTGGCAGGCGGACTCTCAAACACTGTGCCACCAGGGAAGCCCCTATTTTTGTTAATCTTTGATTTGTATATCCTGAAGCTGTTATTAGGTATATTCAAATTCATGACCACTATATCTTCTTTTTAGGTTTAAACTTTTATCATTATGAAACGTCCCCGTTATCTCTCGTAAGTCCTTTTTTTTTCCTGATCTTAATAGAGAGACACCAATTTTCCTTTAGTATTCGTATTATACCTCTTTCAGATTTCGTTTTCTGTCATTATACTTAATATGTGTCAGCTGCTAAAAGCATATGGTTGATTTTGTTCAACAATTTTCTTTTTATTGGAGTGTTTAATCCACTTTCATGAAATTTAATTACTAATAATGTTGGGTACACCAACGTTTGCTTTTATGTGTCCCCTCTGTTTCTTTGTTCTTCTATTCCACCATTCTTACCTTCTGTTGTATTAGTCAAATACTTTTATTATTCTAGTTTTCCCCATTAATTTATACTGTCATACATTATTCTTAGTGGTTATCATAAAGATTGCAGTATTATGCTTATTACAACTAGAACTCTCATGCAGTGGCTGTTAGAGCATAGCATACTGGAAATATGTTTTTTGGTGTCTACAAAACTAAACATAGATGTATTACATAACCCAGCAATCCTTTCCCTGTGCATCTCCACAGCAAAAATGAATGCTTAAGTCCACAAAACACATGTACAATAATGTTCATAGCAGTAGTATCTCTTCAAGAAAAATTAGAAACAACTCAAATTTCCAACAACGGAATAACAGAAAAATAATCTGTACAACATCCTATAATGGAATACATAGCAAAAGAAAAGGTGCCTGCTATATGCAGCAACATGGATGAATCACACAAAGATGTTGAAAAAAAAAAAGATCTATCTTTGGGCTTCTCTGGTGGTGCAGTGGTTAAGAATCCGCCTGCCAATGCAAGGGACATGGGTTTGAGCCCTGGCCCGGGAAGATCCCACATGCTGCGGAGCAGCTAAGCCTGTGCACCACAATTACTGAGCCTGCACTCTAGAGCCTGTGAGCCACAACTACTGAGCCTATGTGCTGCAACTACTGAATCCTGTGTGCCTAGCCCGTGCTCTGCAACGAGAAGCCACTGCAATGAGAAGCCCGCGCATTGCAACGAAGAGTAGCCCCCGTTTGCCGCAACTAGAGAAAGCCCGTGTGCAGCAACGAAGACCCAACACAGCCAAAAATATAAATTAATTAATTATTTTTAAAAAAGATCTATCATTATGTGAAGTTCAAAACCAGTAGATTTTGATTGGGGAGGTACATAGATATTTGTATTCAGTGAGACCCAGATAAAAGGGTAAACTATTCAGTTCCTATATTATTCCTCTGAAAAAATACACCTGAGCAAGTTACTGTCATCTGCATTCCACCCAGCAGGAGCCAATGTGACACTGCAGAACATGTCTACACTTGAAATGACACAAATATTCCCAGAGGGTCCTAGATGGGGAGGTAAAGTTGGCCAAGACATGGGAGCTGCAGAGCAAGTAGAAGCAAATGCCCAGGTAAGATTCAGCTTTAGCAATAACTGATTGGTTTAAAATAAATTATAGAACATCCATTCATGACTACTAAGGTGGTCATTAAATGCATGGTTATAAAAAAATTTGTAGTTAACATGTTCAATCATATCTCAATAAAGGTTGGAAAAAGTATGAAAATATTCAAAACATATTCAATAGTTTTTTTAAAATAAATACATAAATGTAATGTCATTTTGCCTGTAAAATGTATATATATAAACAGAAAGAAAAATATCTGGAAAGTTATGAAACTTTATGTTAGCATTGCTTCTCTATGCTGTCTGTGATTTTTTTATTTAAAACTACTTCTTAAGAGTGGCCATGTATTAATGTTAATATATTTTTGAAGAATAGCTTTCTTTTTAAAGACTTTTAAAGTGCATATTTATATTAATACATGGCCACTCTTAAATTAAGAAGTAGTCTTAAACAGTCTTCCCTGAACTTTGAGAAGATGCTCAGGATAAATAGATGCCAACTCTGAATGGCTTTTGTTTCTTTCTGCTCCCAACACCTGATTTAACACTTTGATTTTTACATATGGCAAAGGAAGTTGGAGTTTTGCCTAGAAAAGAACGGTTAAAGGTCCCTGAGAGAAGTCTCATAAGTTTTGATGTTCTAAATGCTGCCTTCATGTCTTCCTGATGTATGGGTTTAATTCACTTCTAATTCATTCCTTTTAGCCCTGATGACAACCAAACACCTGTTTAATCTTGTTCTGTTAGTCTCATTTTTACATCTAATCTCACGAAAATTTTCTTGAATAAAACCTATTTACCTCCCCAGAGCTTTTATGTCTTCCAATATAACTGGTCATAACCTAAGAATGCTGTCATCAGAATGTCTCTTCCATATGCATTCCCAACACGTGTCATCTGACTTAAGAGCCTTTATCACAGCCTACCTTATATTTATTCCCACATATATTTGACCTTTGCTTAATAATGAGCAACTTAACCTCTTTTTAGTGCTGGTGTCCCGTCAAGTACTAGAATAAGTTCTGGCATATTGTGAGCAGGAAACATATAAAAGTAGATGAAGATATATCTAAGGATATTCATCACAGTTTTGATAATCATAAATATCTCAGGGTAGAAAAGAGGTTAAATAAATTATTGATGGGAGTTCCCTGGTGGTCTAGTGGTTAGGATTTGGCACTTTCACTGCTTGGTCTGGGTTCAATCCCTGGTCAGGGAACTGAGATCCCACAAGCCACATGGGGCAGCCAAAAAAAAATTATTGGTAGCTATTATTAATATGTACATTAGTTTTTAAAGGTGATTACTCTAATTCATAGTAAATGTTGAGGAAAGACATTTGTAATGAATTAATAAGTAAGACAGGCAGCTTAAAAACTTATCGAGAGATTATGTGCAGTTGTAAATAAGAACAAGCTCTGTGGTTAAACTTTCAGTATGTCAACCTTAGCTCTAAAAGTTATTGTGTGTGTTCATAAGTATCTTATCTGTACTGCCTAGATTTCCTTATCAATAAAGTGAGAAAAACAATAGTACCTAGTACCTCAAAGAGTTGTCAGGATTAAGTGAAAATAAAAAACCAAAAAAAATTATCTATTTTTTATTGATGACGAAGAGACTATTTCATATCCTGTAATTACCATTAAAGGAAATTCTCTTCTTTGCTTACCATTTTTCCTGAAAGTGAAATTCGAGCTTCTTAGGCCTGCTCTTCCTTATAATGCTAATATATTGCAGAGCACAGCTTACAAATATAATTTGTTTTCACCAGCAACATTACTCACAAAGAATGGGAGAAAGAAGAGGACAGCAGCTACAGGTAGACACCATTCTGCCTCATAAAGCTAGCTAAGAGAATCTGACCCACTTAAGTAACAAATTGAAAATACTAACAAAAAATCAATCTTGTTCGCTGCCTAACCCAGGCTTTTATGCTGGGTTATTTATAACTATGCATATTTATAACTACTAACATCTAGTTCTGTTATCTGAAACTATAAACTCATCCTTGCCAGCATAATTTATATAATGGAGTCTCCTAAGATATTTGGTCTTGAGATATTAGCGCTATTTTCTGAAAGTAACTACGCAAAAAAAGAAAATTAAATACTTAATTGAGTAGCTTTACTTGATAATTTGTTCCCCTGGAATTATGCATAAATTGTTATCTGTAAAATTGCAAAAGGTCTGTCAAATCAGTTGGAAGTCATTGTTACTTCCTTATCCCCACTGATAAAGTTAATTTGTGTATCAGGATCCACACAATGGGGGCCACCCCAGTGGTCCAGCCCACGTCACAAATGTAAACTTAAGTCAGCTTACATTTACAGGAAACACCTATTAAGGAAATCTAACGTTACACCAATCCAATCTTCCAACTCAGCTTTGGCTATCTTACCTTACCCTAGAAAACTGGACCAGCTAGCCTTATAAGAAAATCCCTGACCTCCTAGCCAATTATGCCATTTCCCTGTTGCCTCTTCTAACAGTCTATAAAATTCTCTCTTGCCCAAAACCCCTTGGGAGAGTGCTCTACTCCTTGTGAGGCACTGTACTCCCCCAATCCATGGATTGTTTCCCTTGAATTAAAGATATCAAACTCGTTGCCAAATTGTTTTAGTTTTTGTCATTTGACACTACATAGAAGGAAGTATAACAAACCATTGATTGGGTTGAATTCCTTTTTCAAACTAAGAGCTAGAGAGGTCTTTATTCATTTAAATGATTAATTCACGTGACTTTTTTCTCTGAAAAAACCAAAATCATATAAACATAAGCATAAGGAAAAATTTAGAATGTACACCAAAATGTTAATAGTGATTATTTCTAGATGCTAAAATTATAAGTACTTTAGATTTTATAAGTGCAATTTGGATTACTAATTTTTTTCAACAAGACTACATTCATTTTGATCATCAGGAATTAACACCTATTTCCATATAAAGCATTTTTCTAAAAAGCGTTGTAGGGAGGGGTATCTTCTACTTCTTATGAAAACTGTGAGCAAACAGACTGGCAAAATGACAGGTAAAAGCACTAAAAAACCAGTGTGACTAAAATAAATAAACCTACCAAGTATTGTATCTTCTCTTACTGTATTTCATAAACATAGTGAGACACTTTCTATGTTAAGATTCACCTGTGAATGCTGCTCAGTATTCTGTAATAACCTAAATGGGAAAATAATTTGAAAAAGAATAGATACATGTATATGTATAACTGAATCACTTTGCTGTACACCTGAAACTAACACAACATTGTTAATCAACTATGCTCCAATATAAAATAAAAATTAAAAGAAAAATCTTCAGTCCTAAAAAAAAAAAGATTCACCTGTGAGTGTGCAAAATTCAGGTAAGTGACACTTTCAATATTTGGTTCATAGTAGAGGATTAATAAATGTGGCTTTATCATTGCCTTTCTCTACTGAACGACCAGTTAATGTACCATATTGGATACAATCCTTGAAAAATTGGTAAGGAATGCCATTATAATAATTAAACTGATTTATAATTTAGCAATTTGAGTAATTTTGTTCATAAACATGAATACTGCATAGCATTACACTTTGTATTTTTCATACTAGAATCTCTTTTTGTATCTATATAATATTAATCACTTGAATGTAATGTGATTAACCTTATATTTACATGATACAGGAAATTATTTGGGGACAAACTCCTCTTAAAGTTCACTTCCAGGTGTAAATTATTGGTTCCAGGTCAGTGATTCAAACCCTGTTTGGTTCCTGTACACCTTTGACAGTCTCCAAATTATAGACTTTTTCCCCAAGAAAAATACACATTAATAAAATAAATATACAATAATTTGGTATACAATTCCAAATTGTATCATTTAAGGTGTACCATTTAAGGGCAAATCATTTAAGGTGAAGGATACCTGTTATAGACCATCTAAGCATATACCTTGTTTTCTTAAAAATGCCCATTACAATTAACTTTATATTTTCATTGCTCCTCATTCATGAATGTGGGATGACTTAGGATATCCACATAATAACAACTGGGTTCTTTTTAATTTTAATATTTTTAACTTATTTATTTATTTTGGCTGTGTGGGGTCTTAGTTGCGGCACACATACTTCTTAGTTGCAGCATGTGAACTCTTTAGTTGCGGCATGGAGGATCTAGTTCCCCGACCAGGGATTGAACCTGGGTCCACTGCATTGGGAGCGCAGAGTCTTACCCACTGGACCACCAGGGAAGTCCCAATAACAGGTTTTTAGGTTTCTTTTCCCTTTTTTTTCCATAAATGTATGCATTTATGTATTTCTTTATTTTATTTTTGGCTGCACTGGGTCTTTGTTGCTGTGCACGGGCTTTTCTCTAGTTGTGACGAGCAGGGGTTACTCTTTGTTGTGGTGCACAGGCTTCTCATTGCGGTGGCTTCTCCTGTTGCAGAGCACAGGCTCTAGGTGCACAGGCTTCAGTAGTTGTGGCTCGCGGGCTCTAGAATGCAGGCTCAGTAGTTGTGGCGCACGGGCTTAGCTGCTCCGTGGCATGTGGGATCTTCACAGACCAGGGCTCGAACCCGTGTCTCCTGCACTGGCAGGCGGATTCTTAACCACTCTGCCACCAGGGAAGTCCCCGAATAACAGGTTTTAATTTAAGCACTTATTATTGCTAGCCACTGTTCTAGTGCTGTTAATATTAACTCTCCTAATCCTCATAAAAACTGTTTGAAATTGGTACTATTATTTGTGTTTTACAAACAATAAACTCTGGAACAGAAAGACACTGAATATATTGCCCAGATTCACCAATACTTACAAGACCAAGATTTTAATCCAGATACTCTAGATTAGGGGTCAGTTAATTTTTCTGTAAAGGACCAGGTATAAATATGTTGGGCTTTGTGGGCAAAAGAGAAAATCAAGGATATTATGCAGGTGCTAATATAACAAGAGAGAAAACAAATTTCCATAGAAGTTTTTGACAAAATTCAAAACTTTATTTATGAATACTGAAATTTGAATTTCATATAATTTTCACATCATGAAATATTGTTCTCCTTTTGATATGCTGTCAATTGTAGAAAAATGTTAAAACCAGTCTTAGTTCACAGGCCATAAAAAAAATTGGCTACAAGCTGGATTCGGCCTGCAGGGTCATGGTTTGCTGACCTCTGCTCAAGACTCAGAGACCATTATACATTGCTGACTCAGTCTACACAATTATATGACTTGAAAAAAACTGATGCTGCCTAATCTTATTCAATAACTGGTTGGTACCATATAAATCTCCTAATTCCTTGGGAAAAAATTTCTGCCCTTCTTGAAAGAGATGTCTCTGTACATACCCCTAATGATATTCTTAAAGGTCTCCAAAACAGAAGACCGTTTTTACTGAAGACTGTTACTGAAATCAATCAAACCTTATCCTACCTTGCCATTTTCCCACTCATGTCTTTGAAGAAAATCTAAAGTATCTAATGTGTAATTCTACCTAAGCATTAACAAATCACCATGTAAAGGAGGACTGTTTCTGTGTCATGGGACTGCTTAAACAAAAACAGCACAAGGGGAAAGTGTTGCCAAGTGGTTATACAAAAATTAACTGTAGGAAGGGCATTTGATAAGGAACTGGGAAAGAAGGGGATCCATCCTAATGGTACTATCATTAACTGGGAATAGAAGGCTTGGCCAGGTAAATGGATTAGTCACTATTTGGCAGGGCATTTAAGATGAAGTTATTCTATATCCTGAGAAACAAAAATTCATTCCATGAAACAAAAACCTCAAAATGACTTCTAGGAAAGGGGAGCCCTCTTGCACTGTTGGTGGGAATGTAAATTGATACAGCCACTATGGAGAACAGTATGGAGGTTCCTTAAAAAACTAAAAATAGAACTACCATATGACCCAGCAATCCCACTACTGGGCATATACACTGAGAAAACCATAATTCAAAAAGAGTCATGTACCCCAGTGTTCATTGCAGCTCTATTTACAATAGCCAGGACATGGAAGCAACCTAAGTGTCCATTGACAGATGAATGGATAAAGAAGATGTGGCACATATATACAATGGAATATTACTCAGCCATAAAAAGAAATGAAACTGAGTTATTTGTAGTGAGGTGGATGGACCTAGAGTCTGTCATACATTGTGAAGTAAGTCAGAAAGAGAAAAACAAATACTGTATGCTAACACATATATATGAAATCTTAAAAAATAAAAAAATGGTTCTGATGAACCCAGCGGTGGGACAGGAATAGACGCAGACATAGAGAATGGACTTGAGGACATGGGGAGGGGGAAGGGTAATCTGGGACGAAGTGAGAGAGGAGCATGGACATATATACACAACCAAATGTAAAATAGGTAGCTAGTGGAAAGCAGCTGCGTAGCACAGGGAGATCAGCTCGGTGCTTTGTGACCACCTAGAGGGGTGGGATAGGGAGGGTGGGAGGGAGATGGAAGAGGGAGGGGATATGGGGATACATGTATACATATAGCTGATTCACTTGGTTATACAGTAGAAACTAACACAACATTGTAAAGCAACTATACTCCAATAAAGATGTTAAAAAAAAAATGACTCTAGCTTGGCTTTGAGATGTGCAGCTGCAACACTCCTTTCATGGCCCTTCTTTTGGGATACGGCAAAACTTGGAAGGAAAAGGGGATCATGACATACTAGGCCTTTCATACCAAGACAGGCTAAATAAGAACACATTCTTCATCCCTAGCAAGCCTCCATCATCCATGTTAAATACACCCAATGGAAGTAAGAGAAAGACTGGAATACTCTTGACCCTTCCCTGTATCATAAAAAAAAAGTCAGGTTGATTGAAGCCTAGGAGCAGAATCAGTTTCTGTGTTCACAGCAGTTTCCTGTCAACAAAGCTATGAAAATGCTGTAGATCTGCAATATGCAGCTTGCCCCCACAGAGCTTCCAAGAGGAATCTTTGGAGGAAGGACTCCTACTCTTGGTGCCTTAATATCATGTCTTCCCAGGACCCTGCCTCGAGGGCAATTCCAGCTCTAAAATCCCTGTAATAAACACGGAGCTCTGATTTTTTTAGTTGGAACCTTCATTCTAGGTCTCAAATATTCAACTTCCCTTTGAATATTTGAGACCTAGAATGCTAGCCATTTTTGTGCAGCTAGCATTTCTGCGCAGTGTGGCTATAACAGGTGAAAACATAGAGGCAGTGAAAGAAAGCCCAGTGCAACAAATTCCAAGAAACCATGGAATTCACAATTAGCTCCCAAACAGGTAACACTTAATGTACTGCATGCCTGTGTATTAAGCACTAGGCTAGACAATAGATACAGGGTGCAATGATGAAGGCAACCAGGGCCATGCTTTAGAACTGGGGACCTCTGTGGTTAACAAGGGGCTCGCAGCCTTTGACAGGCACAGGCTGAGTCACACAGGGATCTTGTCCACTGATTCCTCAATGCTAGAACTGCAAAAATGAAACCACCCTCCTAAAAGTAAAAAAAGTCACACTAGGCCAGTTTTGATCTGTCGCTAGTCGGTCACAATAGTGCTGTCACAGGATCACTTGGTCACAGTGTAACACCTCACAGTCGCCGCCGACCACGGTCATTAATAAGGCCCCGCCCCCTCTCAGTCCTAGGAAGCTGATCTGGGCCAGTCAGAGCCTTCCCACCACGCACACAACCCCGACCCCATACTCACACACACGCTCTCGCTTGCTCGCTCTCGCCCTTCCTGATACACACATACACTCATATGTGTGTATCTTACACTGATGCAGTCACACAATTACACATGCCCACCCACAATCACCTTCCTCAGCAGCTGACTCACAAAGGCCCGAGGCTCCTGCCTCCACCTGCCGCATCCGTGTCTGGGAAACTCTGGGACTCCTGCAGTGAGCTCCTCCCTCACCCAGACCCGGGTCACCTCAACTCACCGCACGGAAATCGATGACCACAAGGCTAGCGGAAAAAGAACCAGAGGCCGAAGTTCATGAATCCCCCCAAGGCCTGTGAGAAACGGAGTCCAACCCGGAAAAGTGCGGACGCCGACACTAACACACCCGAGCGTCCGCAGCTGGGACCTTGCGGTTCCTAACCCGCCGCCCCGCAGACTCCTGGGAGCGCCTGCCCGCGCGGGAGTGCGCAGGCGCAGAGAACTGAGCCTTGGCGGGGGTGAGGTTGGTAGGTCCTAGGGCCTCTGAGGAGGAGGCGGGAATTGGGAGCTCCGGTCCCGGAGGGCAGACTAGGGAAGCGGGACCTGGTGGGCAGTCTGGGGAGAAAACCGGGAGCCCAAACCCGGCCTGGTAATTATGAGGAGGGAACCGGAACCGGGCAGTGGTAACCAGACACTCAGATCTGTGCTACCGGGGCCTCGGGCGTGGTCCGTGGGCGTGACCCTGAAGGTGACAATCGAGTGTGACCTGGAGCGAGTTTTGCGAGGAGCGATTTTGTCTGTTTTGACCCCGAGGAATCTCCATCGCAGGGAGCAGGGCCTCACACAGAGGATGCTGTGTGTGTGTGTGTGTGTGTGTGTGTGTGTGTACCAAATGGAAGCGGCCTCCTGTGTCCAACCTGCTGCGTTTTGGATGCGTGCTGCTCTGTGGGATGTTGCGGCTGACTGTGTGCGAAACTGGATGAGTCTTGTTGCGTGGGGACTCCTCTGCATATGTCTCTCTTCGGATTAGGTGTGAGTCGTGTTTGAGACCGCAGGTGACTATGGAGAAGCGAAATGATTTGTGATGTGATTTTGTGACTTTGCCTGGAATTAGTAATGTGCTGTCTGAGATTGTGAATGACAATGGGGGTGCTGTGAGACGGTGCTTTTCTGAAGTAAGTGATCGAATGTAACTTTGCATGTGTTTGTAACCTACTGTTACTATTTGTGATTGAGAGACTCTGTATGACCACTAGTTAGGTACTTAAGATTTGATTATCTGAATAGTGGTCATTAAGCCTGCCTGCAGAATTGTAACTCAGTAGCTATTTAGCAAATAAAATAGAGGTATGAGTATTGGAAAGGAAGAGGTAAGATTTCATAATTCCCAGATGGTAAGGTTCATTACAGGGAAGTATTATATGAACTAAAACCAATGTGTTAAAATAATTAGTGTTCCATGGGTAGCATGCAGGAAAAAAACAATTTTTACCCATAACTAGCACTTTCAACACTGATATATGAATAAGTTTTCCTGCTTCTGGATGAAATCTATGGCAGGGTCAATAGCCTCTTCAGGCATTCCATGATATAAAAGTATTAGGTATACTTTTAATCATAAGACCAGTCTCATTTTAGTAATTAAAATATTATTTTGCTATTTAAAATATTCACTGTAGCAGTCAATACTTCAGACTTCATTTAGCAAACTATTCTCTCTGCCTGAAAGCCTACAGTGTGGAAAGATCAATTTCTTTTCTATTTCCATACCTGTACTACTAAAAAGAGTTGTTCAGTAGTTAATACTTAAATTACTATTAATAAATTAATAATGAATAATGGTTAATTTTCAATAATTAACTATGCTAATTAGTAGTACGCACAGGTGAATCAATAAAGAGATGAAGTAGAGAAATTAAATAGAAAGTCCAAATATTCTCAAGTATATAGTGATGTGTAATGATGATAGAGATGGCATTTCACATCAACTGAGAACATAGTATTGCTAAACAATAAAACATGCAGGGAAAAAAATCTTCACAAGGCGTAAACACTTTAATAGTTACATGAACAGCTAAGAAAAATTACTTTCAACTTAAAATAAAGGTTTAATTTATTAAATTGAAAAAGAAGATAATGTCAACCAATTAGAAAATAAACACCTATGAGAAAAACAGACATACTATAAGATGTCATCACAGAAAAGAAATAAAAACTTATTCTCATAATAAGAAATGTGTAAATTAGAACATATATATATCTGGTAGGCAGAGATTAAAGTTATTTTCAACTGCATTCATTAGGATGTGGGGAGGTATTCTCATGCACTGCTGGAGACAGTGTAAATTGGTAGGAAATCCATGAAGAACGATTTGGAAATGTATGATAAATCTGTCTTCCATGGCAGATGGAAGGTAGAGCTGCAGAGGGAAACACACAATGTTCCCTCTCTCCAAGCTACAACAGATTCCCCAGAATCTATTCTACCTCACCAGAAGATTAGGTTTCTGGCATTGATAAGGCAACAGGATTTGTCCATTTCCCTACTTATCTCTGTCCTGGATTTGTGTGGGGTACACAGAGTGGGCAAGTGCTGAAACTGAAAATAGATGTAGATTTAACTGAGTTATTCTGGGTGATCTCAGTCAAATATGGTTTCACATGGCTCCTTGTATCTTCCCATCTCTGCCTTCTCAGGACTCTTCCCTTTTCCAAAAGAAGAGCTCATAAGAGAAGTTTCATCTCTTGCAAATATCAAAGCCATGCCTCAGGTGAGATGATGTTTCCTCTCTTTCTGAAGTAACTTGTTTTTAGGTTATATGAACATTTGCTTCCCTATCCTTAAATTTTCTGGGTATTGGGATTTGCTTCCATCAAACTGGTCTCCAGTAGGGCAAGCAAGTGGCCTAGGTACAAAATTTAAGAAGGACCCTCAGGGCTGTCCAGCTCTAACTTTTGTACCCTATGTGTCTTACCTGCCTCACCCTAGCGGCAGTCCTGTTCCCAGTTTCTCTCATTCCAACCGAATAAACTTAAGTCTTCCCCAAATGCACCTTCTAGTTGTAGCCAATGTTTGCATATTGATTGGGTGTATCATTCATCATCTCCTTTCTCAGTCCTCTCATAAAAGTACTGCTGGAACAGAAATGTATTATCTTCATTTAAATGGGAATATATTACTTGAATGAATCTATCTTGTCTAGACACTGATTAGAGATCTAAATTTGTGAGGAGTCAGGGAGCAGACATGGAAAAACCTTGATCATCTCCACTGACCTAGGTTTAGTGGGAGGTAGAAATTGGTAGATCACATTATTATTTTGGATTAGATTTCCTGTTTTGTGAGGTTTTTAGGATAGAGATTTGCTTGCAAGCTTGTACAGAAAACTGAAATTTTACATTGCTCTCTGATATATTTTATCCATATCTGCCAGCAATTCCTATAAACTGTGGCCCACCAGTGAAAACCTTTCCAGTGTTTCAGTGCTATTATAGATTTATTCTTATATTTTTAGTTTCTTCTAATCTTTATATGAGCATGAAAGAGAAGGAGATGCATTTGCTAATCCACTCTTGAGATATTCTATTCTTGAATCAAAGGTGGTACTTACTCCTGTTTCCATATCTTTCTTTCAGAAAATTCCTCTTCATCTACCAATCTTTGAAATACCAATCTGGGTTTTCCCCAAATGGTAATTGGTTCTCTTCTCCTCTCTGTCTCTTTTTCTGTATGCACAACCATATTCACTCCAGAGGTTATACTGATCTGATTCTAGTGACTCTCAGATACCTCTCTCCATCCTAGACCTCTAACCAGAGTGTCAGAACCATATATCCAACCTCCAACAGCTATCACTACCTGTATGTTTCATAGACATTTCAAGTACATGTCCAAGGTTTACCTCATTACCTCCTTTGGTCCAGCTTATTATTTCTCCTGCTTCCCATTTCCATTTTCTAGTCTCAGCACCCACCCACTTGCTGTGCAGATGACCTAAGAGCTGTGCCTCTCTTTTTTCCACTCTACAACCAATTTATGACCAGTTCTGTTGAAACTCATCATGAAGCAACCAACTGTCTCCTGTCCAGACCACTAATACCATTTTAATCTTGGACACATCTCTAACAGTGGTTACTTAATTGTCTTTCCCACCTAACACACCTCAAGCCTTCTCTAGTGTTCAAGAGTATTGCCTCTAAAGTACAAATTTTTTCACATATGTGATGACTTAACATTTCTTCATGTTTTTTTATACTCCATAAAGCAGCACACCCAAAGTGGGGTATGCATTACAATGGAATGTACAAAACAGTATACTGAAAAGGAGGAAAATACTAATAGTTTATATTCCAGAACAGTAATCGTTAACAATGTGGATTGCTATTAATGCCAACTGATGATATAAATAAATAAATATAATACAATATAAATACATATTTGTATTTATAAATAAATACAAATATGTTGGGAGTGTGCTCAGTACATTTTTAAGACCATTGCTCTGTCTTAAAACAGAGTATTAGGGGCTTCCCTGGTGGCGCAGTGGTTGAGAGTCCGCCTGCCGATGCAGAGGACACGGGTTCGTGCCCCAGCCCGGGAAGATCCCACATGCCGTGGAGAGGCTGGGCCCGTGAGCCATGGCCGCTGAGCCTGCGCGTCCGGAGCCTGTGCCCCGCAATGGGAGAGGCCACAACAGTTAGAGGCCCGCGTACCGCAAAAAAAAAAAAAAAAATGTTAAAAAAAAAACCAGAGTATTAAAAAATCCAGTATTATTACATAAATATGCCTACTGCCTACCTCCATATACCTTTTTCTTCTTACAGCTCAAAGACTCTTTCCTAACATACTGTACCTTTTGCTATTTCCTGAATTTACTGACTGGTTTTACTCTCCCCATGAATCTCAAAAGCCATTGACATGTAGTTCTACAAAAAATATTCATTGTGAGTACAAAATTTTTATGTCCTCAATGAAGTCTTAGAATACAAAATGAAATTTTCTTTACTTTGTAGTATGTTCCCTTGTACATATTTCTTTCATTGCATCTGCAATATCTATTGAGTGTATGTATTTACACATATGCCCTTCTTTTAGCCCGTAACTTCTTATGAGCAAGGTCAGGGTTTTATCTGTTTTCGTGCACCAAGCAACCAATCACATTCAAGGCAAAGAGTATGATCTCATGTATTTTTAGCATGAGATAATAAGTAAATACTGATGAATGTATTTTCAGAGAGAATTTTCTACAGTATAAAACACAAAGTAAGAAAACCAGTTTGACCACTGAACATGGTCTCCAATGTCTAGTTCTCACTAGTTTCAATTACTTTAGGATGAACTACACTATGCCCTTACAGGGATCAGTGTCATTCAAGGATGTGACTGTGGACTTCACCCAGGAGGAGTGGCAGCAACTGGATCCTGCTCAGAAGGCCCTCTACAGGGATGTCATGTTGGAAAACTATTTTCACCTCATCTCTGTAGGTAAGGAAAATTCCTTGAATCTTTCAGTGTCATGCATCTCCTTTCAAGAATTTCTGAAACATATGGAAATTTGACTTTCAAAGATCAGAGGTGATGAATCCCTTTCTGTTAGTAGAAAGCGTGATTGTGTCCGCACTTGGCCTAGTGCAAGGTATTAACTTTGGTAGGACGTTAATGTGTATCTTGTCTGCCGTCTTGAAGCTGTATCTTTCTCTTCCTTCAATAGTTTTGAAGCCCAACAGCTTAGATCAAGTCTCATTTTTTATTATCAGGATTTCACATGACTAAGCCTGATATGATCCACAAGTTGGAACAAGGAAAAGAACTATGGACAACAGAGAAAATTTTTCCAAGTCAGAGTTACCTCGGTGAGTCTGTATAGATAAAGTCCAGTGGGCTCAGGTAGTTGATGTCTTTGAATATTTTCAGAGATCTATTTTTTAATTTTGGTAAAATAAACATAAAATTTATCATCTTAACCATTTTTAAGCATATAGTTCCATGGCATTAAGTACTTTTACATAGTTGTGCCACTATCACCACCATCCATCTCCAGAACCCTTCATCTGTCAGAAGTAAAACTCTGTACCCATTAAACAATAACTCCCCATTACCACCCCCAACTATCCCCTGGCAACCAGTATTCTACTTTCTGTCTCTATGAATATGACTACTGGTAGGTACCTCAAATAAGTGGAATCATATGGTATTTGTCCTTTTTGTGACTGGTTTATTTCACTTAACATAATGTCTTCAAGTTTTACCCATGTTGTAGTATGTATCAAAATTTTCTTCCTTTTGAAGGCTGAATAATATTCCATTATATGTCCATGCCACATTTTGCTTACCCATTCATCTCTCAGTGGACACTTTGGTTGCTTCCACCTTTTGGCTACTGTGAATAATGCTACTATGAATATGGGTGTACAAATACATATCTGAGTCATTGCTTTCTTTTGGGTATATACCCAAAAGTAGAATTGCTGGATCATATAGTAATTCTATGTTTAATGTTTTGAGGAACTGCTATACTGTTTTCCATAGTGGCTACACCATTTTACATTCTCACCAACAATGCACAAGGGTTCCAGTTTCTCTACATCCTTACCAACAACTGTTATTTTCTTTTTTTCTTCTTTTTTTTCAGACAGTAACTGTCTTATTAGGGATATATTTTTAAAGGCCTGAGATCTTTGAAGTGTCTATACATGACTGATTTAAATACCTCTAAAATCTAAATTTTATTTTGAATATCACTCCCCACATAAATCCTTTCCTTGTGTGCCTTATGCTTATAGAGCTATTGGCTGCTATTACTTTACCAAGAATCCACTCCATGCTTTGTAGGTATAACGTCCAGAGAGATCTTAAGTGTAAAGTTCTTTGAGTTCTGACAGAAGTATAAACCCACGTATCTCACACTCTAGTCAAGATAAAGGACACTTCCATTAACCCATTAAGTTCCATCAGGCCTCTTCCAAGTCAATCCCTCCCTAAGACGATCACCACTGTGATTTCTACCAACATAGATTAGTTTTGTCTATTCTGGACCTTTTTCATGTCTACTTTCTTTCACTCAGCTTAACGTCTGAGAGATTTATACATGTTTTTGCATATATAAATAGTTTATTTTAATTAAACAGAATAGTATTCAATTGAATGGAGATACCAGTTTATTATGCATCTCCTATTGATAGACATTTGAAATGTTTCAGTTTGGGGCTATTATTATTATTATTATCATTATTTTGGCCACACTGCACGGCATGTGGGGTCTTAGTTCCCTGACCAGGGATCAAACCCAAGCCCCCTGCCGTGGAAGCACAGAGTCTTAACCACTGGACCGCCAGGGAAGTCCCTGGGGCTATTATGAATAAAGCTGCGGTGAACATTCTTGTAAAGATCTTTTTGTGGACACACGTTTTTATTTCTCCTCAGTAAATACCTATCAGATGGTAGGTATTCCATCATTCATAAGTCAGGTTTATAGTTCACATTTTAGAAGCTGCCAGTTTTTAAAAGTTACCATAACATTTTAAACTTTTACAAGCAATGTATGAGAATTTTGATTGCCTCCCACATTCTCTTCCACATTTGATGTTATCAATATTTTCATTTTGGTCATTGTGAAGTACTATTCTGAAGAATGGTAGCATATCTTAGCAGTTTCAGTTTAGATTTCTTTTAGAACTTTTTCATGTGCTTTTTATATCTTCTTCAGAGGTATCTGTTCAAATGTTTTACCTATTTATTGGGTAATATATTTTTTTCCTTGAATAGTAGGAATTCCTTACATTTTCTGAATAGAAGTCTTTTGTTTGATATAGGTATTGCATATATTTCCTCTAGTCTGTGGCTTGCCTACTCGTTTTAATGGTGTCTTTAAAAAATCACAAGTTTTTGAAGTCCAGTTTATCATTTTTATCTTTTATCATTATTTCTTTGACCTCTCAAACAAATATTTGCCTTAGGTTGTAAAGATAGTTTCCTGTATTTTTTTCTAAAAATGTTATGTATATTTTGCTTTTTTAAAATTAGTTCTATGATCCATCTCATGTTAAGTTTTATTTATGGTATGAGGTAAGTGTTAAGAGTCTGTTTTCATCCATATAGATATCAATTTGTCCCATCACTTGTTGAATTGAATTAAATTGCTCTGATGATCTTATCAAAAATTGTTTGATTGCTTCCCTGGTGGTGCAGTTGTTGAGAGTCCGCCTGCCGATGCAGGGGACACGGGTTCATGCCCTGGTCTGGGAAGATCCCACATGCCACGGAGCGGCTGGGCCCGTGAGCCATGGCCGCTGAGCCTGCGCGTCCAGAGCCTGTGCTCCGCAACGGGAGAGGCCACAACAGTGAAAGGCCCGCGTACCGCAAAAAAAAAGAAAATTGTTTGATTGTATTTGTGTCAGTCTATTTCTAGAGTATTCTTTCCTTTGATATAATTTAAGTCCCATTACTAATACCACCTGGTCTTTGATTATTGTGGCTTTATAATAAGTCTTGATGCCAGAGTAAGTCCTCTTAACTTTCTTCTTTTTAAAAAATTGTTTTGGCTATTCCAGGTCATTTTCATTTTCTTTTTCAAATACATTTTAGAATCAACTTCTTGATTTCTTGATTTTATTTTATTTTTTAACATCTTTTATTGGAGTATAATTGCTTTACAATGGTGTGTTAGTTTCTGCTTTATAACAAAGTGAATCAGTTATACATATATATATGTCCCCATATCTCTTCCCTCTTGTGTCTCCCTCCCTCCCACCCTCCCTATCCCACCCCTCTAGGTGGTTACAAAGCACCGAGCTGATCTCCCTGTGCTATGTGGCTGCTTCCCACTAGCTAACTATTTTACGTTTGGTAGTGTATATATGTCCGTGCCACTCTCTCACTTCGTCCCAGCTTACCCTTCCCCCTCCCTGTATCCTCAAGTCCATTCTCTAGTAGGTCTGTGTCTTTATGCCCATCTTGCCCCTAGGTTCTTCATGACCACTTTTTTTTTTTTAGATTCCATATATATGTGTTAACATACGGTATTTGTTTTTCTCTTTCTGACTTACTTCACTCTGTATGACAGATTCTAGGTCCATCCACCTCACTACAGATAACTCAATTTCGTTTCTTTTTATGGCTGAGTAATGTTCCATTGTATATATGTGCCACAGTTTCTTTATCCATTCATCTGTCGATGGACACTTAGGTTGCTTCCATGTCCTGGCTATTGTAAATACAGCTGCAATGAACATTTTGGTACATGACTCTTTTTTTTTTTAAATTCATTTATTTTTGGCTGCGTTGGGTCTATGTTGCTGCACGCGGGCTTTCTCTAGTTGTGGCGCAAGGGGGTTACTCTTCATTGCGATGTGCGGGCTCCTCATTGCAGTGGCTTCTCTTCTTGTGGAGCACAGGCTCTAGGCATGTGGGCTTCAGTAGTTGTGGCATGCAGGCTCAGTAGTTGTGGTTCGCAGGCTCTAGAGCACAGGCTCAGTAGCTGTGGCGCACGGGCTTAGTTGCTCCGTGGCATGTGGGATATTCCTGGACCAGGGATTGAACCCATGTCCCCTGCATTGTCAGGCGGATTCTCCACCACTGCACCACCAGGGAAGCGCCCATGACTCTTTTTGAATTATGGTTTTCTCAGGGTATATGCCCAGTAGTGGGATTGCTGGGTCGTATGGTAGTTTTATTTTTAGTTTTTTAAGGAACCTCCATACTGTTCTCCATAGTGGCTGTATCAATTTACATTCCCACCAACAGTGCAAGAGGGTTCCTTTTTCTCCACACCCTCTCCAGCATTTATTGTTTCTAGATTTTTTGATGATGGCCATTCTGACCGGTGTGAGATGATATCTCATTGTAGTTTTGATTTGCTTTTCTCTAATGATTAATGATGTTGAGCATTCTTTCATGTGTTTGTTGGCAGTCTGTATATCTTCTTTGGAGAAATGTCTATTTAGGTCTTCTGCCCATTTTTGGATTGGGTTGTTTGTTTTTCTGACATTGAGGTGCATGAGCTGCTTATAAATTTTGGAGATTAATCCTTTGTCAGTTGCTTCATTTGCAAATATTTTCTCCCATTCTGAGGGTTGTCTTTTGGTCTTGTTTATGGTTTCCTTTGCTGTGCAAAAGCTTGTAAGTTTCATTAGGTCCCATTTGTTTATTTTTGTTTTTACTTCCATTTCTCTAGGAGGTGTGTCAAAAAGGATCTCGCTGTGATTCATGTCATAGAGTGTTCTGCCTATGTTTTCCTCTAAGAGTTTGATAGTATCTGGCCTTACATTTAGGTCTTTAATCCATTTTGAGTTTATTTTTGTGTATGGTATTAGGGAGTGTTCTAATTTCATTCTTTTACATGTAGCTGTCCAGTTTTCCCAGCACCACTTATTGAAGAGGCTATCTTTTCTCCACTGTATATTCTTGCCTCCTTTATCAAAGATAAGGTGACCATATGTGTGTGGGTTTATCTTTGGGCTTTCTATCCTGTTCCATTGATCTATATTTCTGTTTTTGTGCCAGTACCATCTTGGTTTCTCTAAATAAATATGCTGGGATTTTTATTGGTGAGAAATAACATCTCAGTAATATTGAGTCTTTTGGTCCATGGCTATACCTATATCTTAACATTTTAGTTAGCTTCTGTAATTCCCATAAGCAGTGTTTTATTATTTTTAGTATAGAGGTCTTATACATATTTTATTAAGTTTATCTCTAAGCTTTTAATATTTTTGATGCTATTGTAAATAATGAGATTTTTAAAATTTCTTTTTCCAGCTTGTTCTTAATATGTGTAGCCACAATTGACTTTTAGATATTGACTTTGCATATTTCTTTTGATGGTATTAAATTTTGTTGTTGTTACTCTTGTTCTTTATTTGTTTTGTTATTTTTTTAAGATTTTCTATACATAAAACAGGCCTTCTTGAAATAAGATATTTCACGTCTACATTTGCATACTTTATTGCTTTCATTTCTTTTTCTTACCCTGTTATACTGACCAGGATCTACAGTACAACGTTGAATAGAGGTAGTGAGAGTGAGCATCCTTAGCAGTTCACTAAATTTAGAAGGTAGACATTTAATATTTCATTCTTTAGCTTAATATTGACTGTAGATTTTTCATAAGTGCTCTTTGTTAGATTCTGGAAATTCTCTTTTTTCCCTAGTTTTTGGACAATTTTAATTATGAATGGATGTTGATCTTAAATGCTTTTTCAGCATCTGTTGAGATGATCATATGATATTTCTTTTTTAATCTGTTACTGTATGTATTACATTGATTTATTTTATTTTATTTTATTTTTTAAATTTTTTTTGCGGTACGCGGGCCTCTCACTGTTGTGGCCTCTCCCGTTGCGGAGCACAGGCTCCGGACGCGCAGGCCCAGCAGCCATGGCTCACGGGCCCAGCCGCTCCGTGGCATGTGGGATCCTCCCGGACTGGGGCACGAACCCGTGTCCCCTACATCGGCAGGCAGACTCTCAACCACTACGCCACCAGGGAAGCCCGATTAATTTGTATTTTAAACCAACCTTGGGCTCCTGGGATGAACCCCAGTTGGATAAGATGCATTATCTCTCTTATAGATTGATGAAATTGGTTTGCTAATATTTTAGTAAGCTAAATGCATGATTTTACCAAGGATAGTCGTTTGTAGTTTTCTTGTAATGTCATTGAAAAGTTTTTGTATCCAGAATTGTGTCAGCCATATCGAACTGGGGGTGTTTCCTTTTCATCTACTTTCTTATGGAATTTCTGTAAGATTGGCATTGTTGCTTCCTTAAATGTTTGAAGAAAATCATTATTAAGCCATTTGGGCCTGCATTTTTATAATTCAAAACTTCTGCTTCCAGCCCTGAGGAAGTAACAGAGTCTAGAATTATACTACTATAGGAAACAACTAGAAAACTGGACAAAACTATTTTCAGATATTGCACAACAGGCAGCACAGGCCTGGATTCCTGAGAGAAGAGAAATAAATGAGATGCACCCTACCTCATTCCAGGCTTTCATTTGAAGGCAACTTCCAGACTGCAGTGCAGAGAGAGGAATCCAGAAAGAAGTTTTACTGACTTTAGGGGACCAACACTGGCATTCAAGGAAATTGAGGTGACTAGAATTTGCAGGTCACACTTTCCAAAAGAGGGAGTTATGCAGAGAAAGAGTTCCCCAAATCTTGAAAATGTTCCCTTTGAGTCTTGGCTAAAGATAAGTCTGCACGTGGGTAGGTGAAACCCCATGAGACCAGCAAGGACATGTTCTAAGAAAAATACAACAGTGTTGTGAGACAAACAATTCTCATAGCCTGCTGCACCAGGAATCATTTTATTTCCCTTCAGCCAGAGTGGAGAGAACTTGTTAATACATAGGACATTAGATAGACACCCTAGAAATGTCATACCTAATAAATGGGGCAATAGATTAAAGACTGCAAGATTTGTCATAAAAGGGCTTAAATTAAAGCATCAAAAGGATTAAACTAATCCAAAAATAACTTCTGTGTACCTGTTGGGTCCTCCAAGGAGATGCTGAGTTGGAGTTGGGAGTATAATAGATTTCTTAGAGGTGACATCTATGAAAGATAAAGGAAGAAGTAAGATCAGAAAGCCATCAGACCATGATACAGATATGTGGAAGAAAAGGGGATTGGGCAGGGAGAGCCTTAGACCATTATGCATATCTGACAAAGTCTCAACCAACCTAACTCCTCTGAAGCAAAGACTGTTCATCAGACGAGTCCTAATGGACAGAAATGGCCACCCTCTAGTACCCACTCAGTGTTCAGTCATTTGGTGGGGATTCCCTCGGGAGACCCTGGCTTGGTTCAAAATCTTAAGAGCATCCTGAAGATGCTAACAGTTCTTGCTCATGAATGGTAAGTTCTTTTTGAAGGGAGGTCCTAGTGGTGCAACTCTGGCTGCCACAGAATGCCAAAAAAAAAAAAAAAAGACTAATATTCTTTATGAAAATACAACCATATCTTAAACTCAACATTAAATTGATAATGTCTGATGTCCAGTCAAAAATTATTAAACATATGAAGAAGCAGGAAAATATGACCCATAAACAGGAAAAAAATCATTCAATAGGAAAAAATGCAGTTAATAAAAACAGACCTAAAAAAGGTAGAGGTGATGGAATTCGCTCACAAGTATGTTAAAACCCATTATAAATGACTTGAGTATCATCAAGGATGTAAACTGAAAGTGATCATAATGAGACAAGATAGCAAAGATCGAAAAAAAAAACCAAAAGAAGCTTCTAAAGATGACTATTCAGTATCTGAAATGAAAAGAAAGACCCAACCATGTCCTATGTATTAAAATATAAAGACACAGGTAGGTGAAACATAAAATGATGAAAAAATATGTACCATACTGTCTTGTGATTGCCCTATGTGGGGATGAGATCATCCCCCACTCCACTCACCCAAAATTTGGGACAGATGTCAAGACTGAAATCTCACATAATGAGGCTTTCTAGGGAGAGCAGGGAAGATTCCCAAGCTAGTCCTAAAATGGCTTGAGAGAGCAAGGAGGGGTGTCTGGCTTTGGTGTTTATTGTGTTTTGGTGAGGGGTAAGGTCAGGTCTCTACACATAGGCTAGGGCTTGCGTGGTTTAAACTTCCTGCCAGCACCAACAGAGAGAACATTCAAGGTTTCTGATTGGCTTGCCCAGGTGTGGGGCAAGAGAGGAAAAAAAGGGAGTGGGTCTAGGAAGGTGTCAGCAGTAAGACATCAAAAATAGAATCTGACTCTATTACACATGGAAACACTAAGAAGAAAATGGGAGTGGCCATATATCAAAGTAGATTTCAGAAAATAGAATATTACAGTGATAAAGAGGGACAGTTCATTGAGAGGTCATAACAACTGTAACAGCTTCAAAATACTTCAGTGTTTCTCAGCTTTTTATCATTTTCACTACCCTAAAAGTCTTTTTAGAGATTTTCTTTCTAATTGCCCCCCCATGAAATTTTAATACAATAATCTATGTTCTGTTGCCCTTTGGAGGGCCACAAACGATAGTAATATGTAAGATTTTCTTTTTTCATTTTCTTCAGAACCAATTTTGCTCCCTGAAAGAAGCAATATAATTATAGCTTAAGATATAAATACTTTTCCCTCAGTAATTGAGAGAACAAAGAGAAAGAAAATCAATAAGGCTATGGAAGGGTTGAAACACAATCAATTGTACCTAGTTAATCTTTATAGACTATTTTACATGGAACATTCACCAAGATAGACTCTATATGCTGGGCCATATGTATCAATAAATTAAAAACAAGTATCAATAAATTAAAAAGAATTGAAATCATAGTGTATAGTTTCTGACCACAGTAGAATTAATTTAGAAATCAAAAACGTATCTCTAAATTCCCCAAATTTTTGGAAATTAATCACATTTCCAAATAACCCATGAAGCAAGGAAGAAATCCTAAGGTAAATTAGAAGGTATTTTGAACTGAATGATAATTAAGACAACATATCAAAATGTGTGGGATGCAACCATAGCAGCATTAAAAAACTTTATTTCTTTAAATCAGGGCCTAAAACAGGGGTTAAACTGTCACCCTAAGTAACTAGAAAAAGAAAAGTAAATTAAACTCAAAAGTTAGTAAGAGGAAAAATTGACTAAAGCAGAAATCAATGAAATACATAACAGAAGAAGAATAAATGAGTGAAGCCAAAAGCTGATACATTAAAATAATAAAATTAATAAACCATAGCTATATTACTAATAAAAAATAGAAGACACATCACCAATATCAAAAATTAAAGAGGCTACATCACTACAGATCCTACAGATATTAAAAGGACCATTAGCGAATATACAAACAATTTTATACCAACCAATAAGAGTAGGAGAGAACACTTCCCAACTCATTTTATAAGACCAGCATTATCCACAATCAAAGGCACTATAAGAATAGAAAACTACACAGCAACAACCTTCATGAAGCTAGATATAAAAATCCTTAATAAAATATTATAAAACTGAATCTAAAAAAATAACTGAATCTAGCAGTATTTTAAAAGGATGATACCACATGGCCGAAAGGAGTTTATCCCAGGAAAGCAAAGTTGATTTGGAATTCAAAAATCAAGGTAGGGCTTCCCCGGTGGTGCAGTGGTTGAGAGTCCGCCTGCCGATGCAGGGGACACGGGTTCGCGCCCCGGTCCGGGAAGATCCCACATGCCGCGGAGCGGCTGGGCCAGTGAGCCATGGCCCCTGAGCCTGCGCGTCTGGAGCCTGTGCTCCGCAACGGGAGAGGCCACAGCAGTGAGAGGCCCGCGTACCGCTAAAAAAAAAAAAATCAAGCTATAGGGACTTACCTGGTGGCACAGTGGTTAGGAATCTGCCTGCCAATGCAGGGGACATGGGTTCGAGCCCTGGTCTGGGAAGATCCTACACGCTGCGGAGCAACTAAGCCTGTGTGTTGCAACTACTGAGCCTGCGCTCTAGAGCCTGTACTCTAGAGCCCACGCACTGCAACTATGGAGCCTGTGCTCTAGAGCCCATGCGCCACAACTACTGAGCCTGTATTCTGCAACTGCTGAAGCCCGCACGCCTAGAGCCCCTGCTCTGCAACAAGAAAGAGAAGCCACTGCAATGAGAAGCCCGCTCACCGCAATAAAGAGTAGTCTCCGCTCACCACAACTAGAGAAAGCCCGTATGCAGCAACAAAGACCCAACACAGCCAAAATAAATTAATTAATTAATTAAATTAAAAATAAAAAGCTATATAATTCACCATGTAAAGATAAAAAGAGGTCGAAACTCAAGGATATAAGCTACCACTTAAAGTATAGAAAAATAAAAAGGAGAGAAGACTACGATCATCTCGGTAAATGCAGGAAAATAATTAAATTCAACTTATATTTATTATAAATCTATTTATTAGCAATCCAGGGGAATTTCCTCAAGCTCCTAAAGAATATCTTTGAAAAACATAGCCACCATCACATTCAGTGGTGAAAGCTTGAATGCTTTTCCTCTAAGAACAAAAACAAAGAAAGGATGTCCATTATCACCACTTCTATTAAATATTATACAGAACATATGTCAGTACAATAAGGCAAGAAAAAGAAGTTAAAAGGCTTCAGATTAGAAAGGGAACTATCTTCATTTGTAAGTGACATGATTGTGTACATAGTAAATCCTCAGGAATCTAAAAGAAAAGAACTGTTAGAACTAATAAGTGAATTTAGCAAGTTCACAGAGTTCTTGTTTTAGATAAAATTTGGGGAAATTTTCATCTGTACTTGTACAGTTTTTTTCCTGCTCTTTTCTCAATTATATCTTAAATCATTTCATCCCACCCTGTAGTTCACTAAGGATTTTAAAAGTTCTTTTAGTTTGGGTAGTTTCTGTGAACCTGACTTCAAGTTTACTGATTCTTTATTCTCTTATGTTTATTTGCTGTTAAACCCATCCAGTGAATTTTATATTTCAGCTATTGGGTTTTTTTTCAGTTTGCATTTCTTTATGCCTCCTGACTACTCCATCTCTTCACCCATATTTCCATCTTTTCTTGTAGATTTGTAAACATATTTATCATAGTTCTAATTTCAACATAGGGACATATATCAGTCTGTTTCTGTTGAATGGTTTTTATCTTCCCTATTGGTCACATTTTCCTGTTTCTTCTCAGGAAGACTTTATATAACATGTTGTGAAGTTGCTGGATCCTTTTTCTTCCTCTGAAGATTGCTGAGTTTTAATCTTATAGGAGGTTAAGTTACTGGAGGTTCATGTCGATTCTTTTGTCAGGTTGCTTTTAAGTTGTTCAGATTATTTCTATTTCGGTTTCAGTTTTGCCTTTAGTTTTATGGTATTCCTCTAAGTCCTGGGATGCAGCCTTTACTCCTAATACATGCCCCTTCTGGGATTTCAGTAGAAAGACCAAAGTTTTAACCAGATTCTTCTAACTTGGCACAGGACTGGAACTAAAAACTGTTTTTGCAGATTTAAGTAGCTGCTGAAATCTCTGCTGAGTTCTTTCAGTGTTCCAGCTTTCTTTTCCCTTTATGCTCCTTCTAGTCTTACCCTGTAGAAATGAAGTTAACCAAAGTTTTGAGGAGGGGTTTATGCTAACGTTGGGGCTTTCCTTCTATGCTTTCTTCATCCTTGGATTCTGTCCTCAATTTACAGCCACTCTGGTACTCCTGAACTCTGATCTCTGATTCTTCTGCACAGGATGACTCCTGCTTTCTCCTTGAGATCTATCCCCTGTGTGCTGCATGAACTACCAGGGCACACATTGGAAGACCTGGATAAAAGTAGATCTTATTGCAGTATGGTTTCTTTCTTTCAAAGGTTGTATCCATTCCAGTTTCTGCCTGCTTTTGATCATTCTTTAGTGTCTTCAAACAGGTTGGTCTTCTATAATTGGTCCATAGTTATCATTGTTATCAGTTGGAAGGTTGTTCTGATACAAACTTCTTTGCTATTACCAGAATTTTGAATGTCTAAATCAGCAGTTCTCAAACTTTTTAGTCTCAGGACTTAAAAAAATTTTTTTTATTTAAGTATAGTTGATTTATAATGTTGTGCCAATCTCTGCTGTACAGGAAAGTGACTCAGTTATACACCTACAGACATTCTTTTTTTATATTCTTTTCCATTATGGTTTTTCACAGGATATTCAATATAGTTCCCTGTGCTATATAGTAGGATCTTGTTGTTTATCCATTCTCAATGTAATAGTTTTTATCTACCAACCCCAAACTCCCACTCCATCCCTCTTCCTCCTCCTCCCTTGGCAACCGCAAGTCTGTTCTCTATGTCTGTGAGTCTGTTTCTATCTTGTAGACAGGTTCATTTGTGCCATATTTTAGATTCCACATATAAGTGATGTCATATGATATTTGTCTTTCTCTTTCTGACTTATTTCACTTAGTATGATAATCTCTAGTTGCATCCATGTTGTTGCAAATGGCATTATTTCTTTCTTTGTTATGGCTGAGTAATATTCCATTGTATACATGTACCACATCTTCTTTATCCATTTATCTGTCGATGGACATTTAGGTTGTTTCCATGTTTTGGCTATTGTGAACAGTGCTGCTATGAACATAGGGGTGCATGTATCTTTTTGAATTATAGTTTTGTCCGGGTATATTCCCAGGAGTGGGATTGCTGGATCATATGGTAATTCTATTTTTAGTTTTCTGAGGAACCTTCATACTGTTTTCCATAGTGGCTGTACCAACTTACACCAATGGTGTAGGAGGGTTCGCTTTTCTCTACATCCTCTCCAGCATTTGTTATTTGTAGACTTTATAATGATGTCCATTTTGGCTGGTGTGAGGTGGTACCTCACTGTAGTTTTTTTTTTTTTTTTTTTTTGTGGTACACGGGCCTCTCACTGTTGTGGCCTCTCCCGTTGTGGAGCACAGGCTCCGGACGCACAGGCTCAGCGGCCATGGCTCATGGGCCCAGCCGCTCCGCGGCATGTGGGATCCTCCCAGACCGGGGCACGAACCCGTGTCCCCTGCATCAGCAGGCGGACTCTCAGCCACTGCGCCACCAGGGAGGCCCCTCACTGTAGTTTTGATTTGCATTTCTCTTAATAATTAGTGATGTTGAACATCTGTTCAAGTGCCTACTGGCCATCTGTATGCCTTCTTTGGAGAAATGTCTATTAAGTTCTTCTGCCCATTTTTCAATTGGGTCGTTTGTTTTTTTGCTGTTGATTTGCGTGGGTTGTTTGTATATTTTGGAGATTAAGCCACTGTCTGTTGCATCATTTGCAAATATTTTATCCCACTCCGTAGGTTGTCTTTTCGTTGTTTTTTTTTTTTTAATGGTTTCCTTTGCTGTGCAAAAGCTTGTAAGTTTGATTAGGTTCCACTTGTTTATTTTTGTTTTTATTTCTATTGCCTTGGGAGACTGACCTAAGAAAACATTGGTATCATTTATGTCAGAGAATGTTTTGCCTATGCTCTCTTCTAGGAGTTTTATGGTGTATTGTTTTATGTTTAAGTCTTTAAGCCACTTTGAGTTTATTTTTGTGCATGGTGTGAGGGTGTGTTCTAACTTCATTGATTCACATGCAGCTGCAAGACTTATTTATACTCTTAAAATTATTAAGAATCAAAAGAACTTTGTGAATGTGTATATATCCTATTCAAAATTAAAACACATTTAAAAATATTCATTTATTTCATTTAAAAAGAACAATATAAACATAATAAAGTCATTACATGTTGACATAAAAATCATATTTTTACCAACAAAAACTATTTTTCAAAAGAGAAAAGTGAGTAAAGGGGCATTGTTACATGATTGAAGTTTATTTAATGTCTTGCTGAATAAAAGATAGCTGATTTTCACATCTGATTCTACATTTAATCTGTTGCAATATGTTGTTTTAACTGAAATATATGGAGAAAATCTTCCTTCATGCGTATATGTAGTTTGAAAGAGAAGTATTTTAAAAGCCTTTTTAGACTGTCATGGATATTCTTCATTAATACTACACCCAAACTTAACAATTGGTAGTTCCTAAGTATTTAGTTGCCACTTAACAATTGGTTATTTCTAAACAGTTAGTTGCAATATAAAATCTGAAATCATAACAATGAACTTTTGTAGACTATTACATAAAATCCAATGGTCTATTTAAATATTTTACCCATGCATTGTTTTGTAATATGTATTGGTCATTTGGAAAGTAACAATTCACTGGTGCATACAGGTCTGCCAAATTTTGACACATTCCCATATCAATATTTTTTTAAAAAACCCAAACCCACATGTGTTAATATCACCAGCAATCTCATTATAAAAGTCTTTTAAGTATTGGGAAGTTGACAAACTCACTGTAGCAAATACAAGCTTTCTAACATAATGACTTATACTTCTTTTATCATAGGTAACAAGTATTGGCAGATGTTTTCTTTGAATAGACAGGTTCACATTGTTCAAGAAAATGTTTACCAGATACCCACATCTGAATAATAGTGTTTTTTCAAGTAAAACTGCTGTTCCACAAAATGTAGATATTTAGTTCTCAACTCACATAATTACACCAGCACTTTTCCTCACAAAATACATTATATGATTGGCCCTTGAACAACATGCATTTGAACTGTGCAGGTCCACTTATATGCAAATTTTCTCAATAGCAAATATTACAATACTACACGATCCACAGTTGGTTAAAGCCACAGATGTGGAACTGTGGATATGGAGGAACTGAGGGCCAACTGGAAGTTATATGCAGATTTTTGACTGTGCAGAGGGTTGGCACCACTAACTCCCCATGTTATTTAAAGATCAACTGTACTCTGATATGCAAAAGAAGTGCTGTATGCATAATTCTTTAATAATCACACAGAATATTGAAAATATATGTACTCAAGGGTGGAGATCTAATAAAATTAATGAATTTTTTCTGCTCTATCAAAAAGTCTTAAGTGAAACTTTTTTCCTGCGAGTGTGTGGTAGTTAGAAATGCAGTGATTACTATTATAGATTGGTGCCAGTGCTTTGATACATGTTAATGTGCCAGCATTTTACCCACCGTATCAATCATTTTTAAATTTTCTATATTTTATGTTTTGACATCTTTGGGGAGCCCTACTGGCTGAAGAGAGATTACCCTTCCCAGAGCTAGCCAATTTCTAGAGATAGTAAACAAACAACTTGTTGGTGAGCCCATCTTTCATATACAAATCAACCAATCCCCACTCCATATCCTCAACCACCTCCTTTATCTAACTCACAGACACCAAGCCAATATTTACCCTGCCCTAAATCACCCAGGACCAGGTACCAGACAACTGGAGAGCTCCCCTATAACCCATAACCTGCCAACACTCTTCAAACTAGCCAATCCTAAGCTGTTTCCCCTGCCCTGCCTTGCCTTTCCCATGCAAGCAAGCCCGAGTAAAGGCTCTGGCCTACACTTTCCCCTTGCTTCTTTCTGTCTCCTGACCAAAGCTGGTGCTTCCCCATGTAACCCTGCATGGCATGGCATGGCCCCTCCTCTCAGGAAAGGTAAGTAACAAAAAATTTTCTTTTAATAGCATTAGCCTCCCTGTGTCATCACTCAGTCACCTCTATAAATTAAAATTTCATGAGACACTCACCAGTGCTTTTGCCCCACTAATGCAAATAAGAACACAGTTTAAAATACTATTATTTTTGTTAATAATGAAGTGTTGTTATTTTTATTATTATTTTGACAGCACTATGCGGCATACGGGATCTTAATTCCCTGACCAGGGATTGAACCCGTGCCGCCTGCATTGGGAGCACGGAGTCTTAACCACTGGACAGCCAGGGAAGCCCCAATGAAGTGTTATTATTATCTTTTTTTTTAAAGATTTTTTGATGTGGACCATTTTTAAAGTCTTTATTGAATTTGTTACAATATTGCTTCTGTGTTATATTTTGGTTTTTTGGCCACAAGACATGTGGGATCTTAGCTCCCCGACCAGGTATTAAACCTACACCCCCTGCACTGGAAGGTGAAGTCCTAACCACTGGACCACCAGGGAAGTCCCCCTGAAGTGTTATTACTAACAAAAATATTTTTGACTTATTGCACCTCCCATAAGGGTCTCTTGGAAACTGTTAGTTTAGGCCTTTCTTCTTGCTTTTCATCTCTTTCTTTAACATTTCAGCTCTTTATCTTTCTTCTTTTATTATAGTCTCCTATTTATATGCATTCTTAAATCTATCCAAAATATAAAAGGGTAATCATTGATAATATTAATCTTCCTCTTAGTTTTCATTTCCTTTCCTCTTCTACTTGTTTTCTGCACTCAGTCTCACATCCCATTCTCACTGTGAGACCAACTGTCGGATTTCAAAATCCATATGCCTTGGACTAAAGTGATAATTTCAGTATCACTTCTTTCAGTAAATTTCTTCCCAATAAATCTCCGTGTTTCATAACATAGTGCTCAGATTCCTGATACGTACCCACCTTGATTTGGGTGAAAAACTTATCCTACGTTCCTGAGTGCCTTTTTCATCTTGGTTGCTTTTCTTCCCTCTGAAAAAATAAATATTTGTTGAATAAATGGATTTTATTTCAGTAGGCTCTCATCGGTATCCTTAAAGAATCTTTCTTCATCCTCAGTTCTTGTCTTTATAAAAGCCATGTAAACTGTAATAATCTGATCCATTCTCAAGTTGTGATTTCCTTATTTTATGTGAATGGCTTTCAAATAGCCATTTTCAGCCCATTTCTCCCACTTGTACTCTACTGGTATATATATATATATATATATATTTGGTTTTTCTTTTTTTCTTTCTTTCTTTTTTTTTTTTTTTTTGCAGTACACGGGCCTCTCACTGTTGCGGCCTCTCCCGTTGCGGAGCACAGGCTCCGGACGCACAGGCTCAGCGGCCATGGCTTACAGGCCTAGCCGCTCCGCGGCATGTGGGATCTTCCAGGACCGGGCCATGAACCCGTGTCCCCTGCATCAGCAGGCAGACTCTCAAAAACTGCGCCACCAGGGAAGCCCTCTACTGGTATATTTTAATCTGCCTACCGCAATATAGGGTCACTTGTCTCATCCTTTTGGTTATTGATATTTCAGAAATAATAGTCATTAACTTTATCTTATCTTTGTATTTCCTTTGTTCCTGTAGTCAGTTTCTTGTAACATCAGGTTGATTCCATCATCTCTGCAATATTTTAAAAATTATCTCTCCACAATTTGTGTTTTATTTCACTCCATGAAATATTCTTACATCCTCTCATATTCTCGTTTGCCACTGACATCTTCAAAAGTGAGAGCCATGTTATTTCATGTTATTTCAGGTGTGGGCTGCTGTAATTACTATTTGAATTTGCCATGATTTATTTTCCAGTTCTTTCAGTTTTCTTTCAGTCAATATGCAAAAAAGATATAACTTATTATATGAAATTTAAATCCCTTCTATTTCAAGGGCTGACACAATAATATCCCATCTTGTCATTCCACATGTATTTCTCTTTTTGACGAAGAATTCCTGCTAACATCTGTTCGAGTCTCCCAAATGTACTCAATAGAATTGATTTTATTCTTCACAACTGGACCTTTCATTATGTGAGAGCTGCCATATAACCATAAGGATACTTGCAAAGTTAGCCAACTACAAAGTAAGAGAGTACAGTAGTACACACAAGGCCACCCTCACTTCTGATACCAACTGTAAGTTCAAGGGTGCCCATGACTACTGTTAGGATCAATAGTTTTCTATAAGGACTTACAAAACTTACTGAAAGCTATAATACTCACAGTTATGGTTTGTAAGAGAAGAATACAGATTAAAATTAGCCAAGGGGAGAAGCACATAAGGCAAAGTCCAGGAAAGTACCAAACACAGAGCTTCTAGTAGTCCTCTCTCTGGAGTCACGGACAGCATTACTTCCCTGTGACAATACATATAGAATACTGCCAGCCAGGGAAGATTCACCCAAGGCTATTATCCAAAGCTTATATTAGGGCTCCATCACATAGGCATGCTTCACTGCCCATGTGGCTGACCTAAGTTTCTAGCCCCTTAAGAGACTGAGCTAATATTCTGTGACCCAAAGCCCCCTGCTCTCAATCACATTGTTGGTGTGACTCAAAGACCACCCCCCCCAAATCACATTGTTACTTTCTGGTTGGCCAAAGGCTCCCAGGCAATTAATACTCCTCTCAGGCATGACATTCCAAGGACTTAGAGATTACCTCCCAGAATCCAAAGGCAAATGTCAGACTTCTCTTTGGGCAAGATTATATATTCTTTACCACACAATACTACATATCCTTTGATTAAAAGATCAAATTTCACTTCCCCATGAAATGTTCCTTGATGACTCCAAAGCATGTCAGTTCCTTTTCTTCTGCATTCACATTATACTTAGTGTCTATAAACATGCAAAGAGACAAATCCTCTGATATGATCTAGTAATTTCCTACCTGATTCAACATTGTTTTATCTGAGGCCTCTCTTCCCATCTGATTAACAGTTCCCTCAAAATAAGGTCCTCTCTTTTACTTTTCCTTACTGTGGCTTGTAGCAGAGGCTAGATATTCAATAGTTACTTGATTGATGGCCTGTGGTAGCATGCAAAGAAAACATCTTTCTCATCCATTCAAAAATCATTTAATGGTAAGTTCCTTTTAGATATACATGTCAAGATCATATCTCTTTACCACTGATAAGTGTGTTAATGTATACTCAGAAGGTTTCGGAAAAGATAGTCAATAAAATGTTGATGTCCAAGAGCATAAGTGTTAGTTGGGAAGGCATTATTATCAAATTGAGCATTTTACGTATAATTTTATATGAAAATAGCAGGTTGTTGAAAGATTGCTTGAAATGGATGGTCCAGACTATAATTATATACTAATTTCAGACAAAATAGACATTGAAGGGTAGAAAGAATATGTGAAGGCTTTTGGATAAATTGGATTGTAGCATATCCCTGCAGGTGGTTGAATTCTCAGGAAGGCAGTATAATTACAATTATTGATACAGATTAGTTTTGTGTGTCCTAGAACTACAAATAAATGGAATTGTACGACGTGTACTCTTTTGTATAAAGCTTTAAATCTGAAAAATGTTTGAGATTCATCCCTTTTGTCATTATGTATCAGTAGGCTTTTTCCTTTTTATTGCTGAATGGTATTCCATTGTATAAATTTCACTGAAGTATTCCATTTTATAAATACATATACAGTATTACCTGTTTACCTTTCGATGTCTAGTTTGATGGGATAAAAGGGCTGTTTTAAATAAGATGCAAGTCGTGAGTAAGATGAATCCATCTTTAAAATTGCCCCGCCAGATATGGGAGGTGGTAAGGCAACAGTAGTAAGATATAGTTTTTAAGGCCAATCAGTGCTGTACATATACACTGAAGAATTCAATCTTTCACAGCCCCAATAGGAAATAGCAGAGTTAAGGTATGTTACTCCACTGGGAGGAAAACTTGAACCCATCCTTCCCTAAAACTGAAAAAGTAATTTAACAAATTGAAAGGAGGAAAAATTGTAATTGACGGTCAAGAGAATTTAGTTATTGATCATTTCTGGAAGAATACATTGATGGTAGCAGCAGTCAGAACATAACAGGGATTATATTCATGTTGCAGATATACTTTGTCCTCTGGTTTATTTCACAATTCCTAATGGAATTATGTTTTCTCAATTCTTCCCTTTCAAGAGAAAAAAATTACAGTGATATGCAGAGTTAGGGTCTAGACAATAGACTAGTGTGTCTGTCTGCACTAGGAAATGAGTCCTGAGAAAGTTCATTTGCTATGGGTGGGCTAAATACAATTGAGGAAGAAACACATGGAAGTATTTTATAACACTTATTTAGTCATTAGGGAATAAATATATAGTCTTTCATCTTCACCTGAACATTTTCATTGCTTACTGTTTAGTACCCTTGATAGACTCCCTCCATTATCTCTGAATCTGCCCATTCCAAGAGCAATCCCACTTTCACCATCCTTTATCTTCTGCTTACTTGCCCTTGTGTTTATTACACCTGCTCAATGTAGCTTATACTTACAACATCCCAAAGATATGTGTTATTTACTTATGGCAATTTTTCCTCATTTTAATGTTATATACATTTTCCCTCCAAGAGGTAATTTATTTTGGCCTTTCTGTAGACTACAGTAGTGAGATAGACAGTCCCACCATGGGTTGTTTGTATATATATCTTATCCATAACGTTTATGTGAAGACTTACTGGTGTTAATTGTATTTTTTCTAGAAGAAGATTGGAAAGCTGAAGATGTTTTAGTGAAGTTCAAAGAATACCAAGACAGGCATTCTAGATCAGTTGTATCCATCAACCACAAAAGGCTAATGAAGGAGAGAACTAATATTTTGGGGAAAACATTTACTGTTGTCAAGAACCGTATTATTTCAAAAACAACACTACATGAATATAAACCTGATGGAAAGATTTTTAAAAATATTTCAGAATTAGTCATTAGAAATATAAGTCCTGTAAGAGAGAAGTTTGGTGAGAGTAATGCATGGGAGAAATCACTCCTTAATACTAAACATGAGAAAATTCATACTGCAGTGAATCTCTATAAACAAACAGAGCGGAGTCTGAGTGGTAAACAAGAGCTTATTCAACATCAGAAGGTTCAAACTCCAGAGCAATCATTTGAACATAATGAATGTGAAAAATCCTTCCTTATAAAAGGAATGTTATTTACACATACTAGAGCTCACAGAGGAGAAAGACCCTTTGAATACAATAAAGATGGAACAGGCTTCATCGAAAAGTCAAATCTCAATGTTCACCAACAAAATATGGAGAAGAAGGCCCACGCATACAGCAAATATGGGAAGTTCCTCTGTAGGAAGTCCATTTTTATCATGCATCAGAGATCTCAAATAGAAGATAAACCCTTTCAGTGTCCTTACTGTGGGAATAGCTTTAGAAGGAAGTCATATCTCATTGAACATCAGCGAATCCACACAGGTGAGAAACCTTATGTTTGTAGTCAATGTGGAAAAGCCTTCCGTCAAAAGACAGCCCTCACTCTTCACGAGAAAACACATATAGAGGGGAAACCCTACATTTGTATGGATTGTGGGAAGTCCTTCCGCCAGAAGGCAACCCTTACTAGACATCACAAAACACATACAGGAGAGAAGGCCTATGAATGTACTCAATGTGGAAGTGCTTTTAGAAAGAAGTCATACCTCATTGATCATCAGAGAACACACACAGGAGAGAAACCATATCAATGTAATGAATGTGGGAAGGCATTTATCCAGAAGACAACCCTCACTGTACATCAGAGAACTCACACAGGAGAGAAACCCTATATTTGCAATGAATGTGGGAAGTCCTTCTGCCAAAAGACAACCCTCACTCTCCATCAAAGAATTCACACAGGAGAAAAACCCTATATTTGTAATGAATGTGGGAAGTCCTTCCGCCAGAAGGCAATCCTCACTGTTCATCAGAGAATACATACAGGAGAGAAATCCAATGGATGTCCTCAGTGTGGGAAAGCCTTTAGTAGGAAATCAAACCTCATTCGCCATCAGAAAACTCACACAGGAGAGAAACCATATGAATGTAAAGAATGTGGAAAGTTCTTCAGTTGTAAGTCAAACCTCATTGTCCATCAGAAAACTCACAAGATAGAAACCATGGGAATTCACTAAAATCTGTGACTTTTTTGGTGAAAACTTTTAAAGTCATAGTAAACCCTGTACATGATGTTGCTTGCAAGTATAATAATATTAAACAGTTTAAGGTACTGTACCACATATTTACCTACTATTTGCTAGCCTATAAAACACACAAAAGGAATTACTGGATAAATTAAATGATAAAAGTCATTGAAAATACAAGCTTAAAATTTTTATTAGATTCACCAGACATAAATTCCTCTATCAAATTGCTACAAACATTTTAAATTGCTTATTTTAAATTTTAATATATACCTTGTTGTGACCCAGTAATAAACAGTAGGCTGCCTGGCAGTGGTCCATGGACCACACTGTGAACAGAACTGCTTTAAAAGAAAGGTGGTGTGACTGTATTTCTCATTGCAAATGTGGTATAAAATTTGTTACCTCCTCAGAGTTAACCACAGTTCTAACTTCTAACGTTATAGTTTTTGCATATAATAAACCTTTATATAAATTATACATGTATTCTTTCATATATGGCTTGTTTCATCCATCACTCTGTCTTTAAAACTCATCATTAGTGCATGTGGCAGAAGCTTATTTATTTTCATTCTGTATAAAATTCCATTATATGATTATATTTCAATTTATCCAATCTACTGTTTATGGACTATTTTTTATTGTTTACAGCTTAGGGTCATAATAAATAATGCTTGTTGAATGTATTTATATTTTGGTGTACATATATTCATTTCTCTCGTGTATATACTTAGGAGTGGAATTGCTGGGTCCTGGGGTATATGTATGTTGATACTATCAAATGACTCATAACTTTCATAACATGAGATAATTCACTCTGAAGGAAGACAGCTGTAAATAGTATCAATATGGTGATGGTTCAAACCAAGAATTCATACTACAGGGAAACTCTATGAATGTTGTGAAAACTGGGAATCCAAATATAATTTAGCCACAGCTCAAATCCTAAATACCAGACACATGTAATAAATGTGAGACTGCCTTTACCCATAAGAATGCCTATTTGAAATCAAAGTCATACTAGAGAAAGGGAGGCATCTAGTATCTTCCTTGCTCAACATTAGAGAATTCTAACTGGATAAAATACTATCTTACTGGTCATATAAAAATGATAAATATGGAAAAGCTTATAGCCATAGCTCAAATCCTTACAACACCAGGGAATTCACAATGGATGGGAACACTTCAAATGAAATGACTGTAAGAATGATTAGTTATAACTCACTCTATACAACAGCAAAGAATTCATACTAAAGAAAGGAAGGTTGACAAGGGAACAGATGAGGCTTCAACTCTTAACTCTGGGGAAAGCTGTTTCCATGAAAGAAGTCCAACCATACCGAGATCATGATGCTAGAGAGCCTATGCGTAGGCACCCTAGTCAATAGCCCCAGCTAAGCACCAAGCCGTTATCCAGTATCATCTGCCAACTATATGAATGGGCCATCTGGGGCAAGTCAAGTCTTTAGATGACTGTAGCTGCTCTGACATCCAACTGGAACCACATGAGAGATCCACTCCCCTCTTCCCAAGCAGGAACTGCTCAGCTGAGGCTGCCTCAAATTTCTGACCCTCAAAATTAAATGGTCACATTTTAAAATTAAATTTGATGGATTAAAAGAAGGGGAAAATAATCTCTTTGTATCTGTATTATAAAAATGAAGGTAAGAATATTTGGATTCCAGGGTCAATGAGCAAAAGTGTGGTGACTATGAGGTGATCAAGGCATGAGCAAAAACTGGCCCTGAAATACAGTTGAAGTTTGGACTGTAATTTTTGTTTACAATTACATATCTAAATAACAATTCAGTGAGGAGTCCATATACATATCTTTTTTTCATCCTTATCTTTTTTTTTTTCTTCTCCTGTTCTGGTAGTAAGTTACACTCATCAACTTGATTACCAATGCAAATGTATACTTCCCAATTTTGTGAAAAAAATTAAAATAGCCCCAAAATACCAGCTGTGGACAGTGCAGAGAGAAGTAAGTCTATCTTTGAAAGATCCTGTGCAGAGTCATTTCATGAACTAAGGTGAAGATAGAAATCAAGATATAGAATCCAATGGACATAAGTACAGCCATATCCTTGTAGGAGGTAACTTTGAATGCCTTGAAGAAAGCCTAAGTGAAGTTTTGCTTTCTAACAAACGTTCAGGAAAATTAGGTCCAATAGATTTATTTTGGTATGAAACAGGATTGGGCTATATTCCAGACTCCTGTGTTAAGATTTATTTTGAAGAAGTTGAAAATGTTCTTTTTCTTTAATTTTTATGGGTCCTTATTTTATGAATTGATAAATATATGAAATGAGGATTTTCATCTAACTGATCTTTTGGTCAGTGAAGTTTGTGCAGCTCTGAGGAGTGGACATGGTTTTGGAATCCAAGTCCACTTATTCCTAAATATATACAACAAGATAGAAATTAATTTGAAAATTCATATTTTGTAGACATAACTGCAAGGTCATAGGACACAAGAGAATTAACATGGGCAAAGATTTCGTCAGTTCAAAAGAACTAACAAAACTCCACAGAGTATATACGTGTAATGCTTTCCTTTAAAAGCAAAGGATGGGGCTTCCCTGGTGGCGCAATGGTTGAGAGTCCGCCTGCCGATACAGGGGACGCGGGTTCGTGCCCCGGTCCGGGAAGATACCACATGCCGTGAAGCGGCCAGGCCCATGAGCCATGGGCGCTGAGCCTGTACATCCGGAGCCTGTGCTCTGCAATGGGAGAGGCCACAACAGTGAGAGGCCCACGTACCGCAAAACAATAAATAAATAATAAAAGCAATGGATGCAGCTTACCAAGAGAAAGGGTAGGCAAGCATTTGGTTGGGGGGAGTCCAGTTGCAAGCTTCCCAGTGTCCTTATTCACAGAGACTGCACTCTTACCTCCTGACTGAACCACTAAGATCTGTGTGAATCTTGGTTCTGGGAGAGCTCAAGGCAGAAGTTCCCCACAAGGGCTTTTATGCCCCTCTGTTCACTGGTCACACAGTCAAGCCGGGCTATCTAATCGTTTTTGTGAGTAAACAAATCGACTCTGGGCTGTCTCTGAGGAAGTTTTCAACTTTAAACAGCACCTTATATATCCCTCTGCCCTTATCTCAATCAAAGTCAACATCAGACATTCAAGCATCATGGAGATAATGTTAGAGATTTTCCAGTCCAACTATAAATCAATTCCATCCTATAAACATGGTTCCTACAACTCCTATGTATTTTCTGATAATCTGTGCATGCAAATAAGCATGTCGCCTCACTTCTTGTGTCCCCAGTATCATATTGTGCATAGTGCATCTCAAACCTGAAACATTTTTGCCAGGTAATACTTGAATATCTTCACTTAATTTGTGGTCCAGAAATAGTGCCAGACTTGTCATGCCCTGCCTTATAAGTAATATACAACAGCCAAAACACAGATATCAACACTGGTCTCTATAAACTGGGGCTTCTCAGAATCATAGATGTGTGACAGTACCAAGCAGTGAAGAGGATGTGAAACAAATGGAACTCTCATACACTGCTAATGGGAATGCAAAGTGGTAAAACCACTATGGAAAACAATTTGGTCATTCTTAAAAAGTTAAACATACACTTCCCATGTGACCTAGCAATCCCACTTATATTTAGCCTAGAGAAATGAAAACTTATGTTCACACAAAAACCTATTCATGAATGTCTATAGTATTATTATTTATAATCACTAAAAACTGGAAACAATCCAAATGTTTTTCAATGGATAAATGGATACACCATGGTACATCCATAAAATGGAATATTACTCAACAATAAAAATAATGAACCATTGACACATGCAACATCATGGATAAAACTAGTCTCAAAAAGTTACATACTGGGAGAAGCTTCAAGATGGCGGAAGAGTAAGACACTTCCTCCCCACAAATACATCAGAAATACATATACATGTGGAACAACTCCTACAGAACACCTACTGAACCCTGGCAGAAGACCTCAGACCTCCCAAAAGGCAAGAAACTCCCCACGTAGCTGGGTAGGGTAAAAGAAAAAAGAAAAAACAGAGACAAAGAATAGGGATGGGACCTGCACCAGTGGGAGGGAGCTGTGAAGGAGGAAAGGTTTCCACACACTAGAAGCCCCTTTGCAGGCGGAGACTGCGGGTGGCGGAGCGGGGGAGCTTCAGAGTCACTGACGAGAGCACAGCAACAGGGGTGCGGCGGGCAAAGCAGAGAGATTCCCGCACAGAGGATCGCTGCCGACCAGCATTCACCTGCCCGAGAGGCTTGTCTGCTCACCTGCTGGGACGGGTGGGGCCTGGGAACTGAGGCTCGGGCTTCGGTCGGATCCCAGGGAGAGGACTGGGGTTGGCTGTGTGAACACAGCATGAAGGGAGCTAGTGTGCCACAGCTAGTCGGGGGGAGTCTGGGAAAAAGTCTGGAGCTGCCGAAGAGACAAGAGACTTTTTCTTGCCTCTTTGTTTCCTGGTGCACGAGGAGAGGGCATTAAGAGTGCCGCTTAAAGGAGCTCCAGAGACAGGGGTGAGCTGCGGCTATCAGCGTGGACCACAGAGATGGGCGTGAGACGCTAAGGCTGCTGCTGCAGCCACCAAGAAGCCTGTGTGCAAGCACAGGTCACTATCCACACCACCCCTCCTGGGAGCCCGTGCAGCCCGCCACTGCCAGGGTCCCGTGATCCAGGGACAACTTCCCTGGGAAAATGCATGGCACACCTCAGGCTGGTGCAACATCATGCCAGCCTATGCCACTGTAGGCATGCCCCGCATCCGTACCCCTCCCTCCCCCCAGCCTGAGTGAGCCAGAGCCCCCGAAGCAGCTTCTTCTTTAACCCCGTCCTTTCTGAGAGAAGAACAGACGGCCTCAGGCAACCTACACGCAAAGGCGGGTCCAAATCCAAAGCTGAAACACTGGGAGCTGTGCAAACAAAGAAGAGAAAGGGAAGTCTCTCCCAACAGACTCAGGAGCAGTGGATTAAATCTCCACAATCAACTTGATGTACCCTGCATCTGTGAAATACGTGAATAGACAACGAATCATCCCAAATTAATGAGGTGGACTTTGGGAGGAACTATATATATTTTTTTCCTTTTTTCTCTTTTTGTGAGTGTGTATTTTTATGCTTCTGTGTGTGATTTTGTCTGTATAGCTTTGCTTTTACCATTTGTCCTAGGGTTCTGTCCATTATTTTCTTTTTTCATTTTTTTAATACTTAAAATTTTTTTCTTAATTATTTTTATTTTAATAAATTTATTTTATTTTATTTTATTTTATATTCTTCTTTTTTTCTTTCTTTTCTCCCTTTTATTCTGAGCCATGTGGAGGACAGGCTCTTGGTGCTCCAGCCAGGTGTCAGGGCTGTGCCACTGAAGTGGGAGAGCCAAGTTCAGGACACTGGTCCACAAGAGACCTCCTAGCTCCAAGTAATATCAAACAGAGAAAATCTCCCAGAGATCTCCATCTCAACGCCAAGACCCAGCTCCACTCAACGACCAGCAAGCTACAGTGCAGGACAACCTATGCCAAACAACTAGCAAGACAGGAACACAACCCTATCCATTAGTACGGAGGCTGCCTAAAATCATAATAAGGCCACAGACACCCCAAAACACACCACCAGACGTGGACCTGCCCACCAGAAAGACAAGATCCAGCCTCATCCACCAGAACACAGGCACTAGTCCCCTCCACCAGGAAGCCTACACAACCCACTGAACCAACCTTAGCCACTGGGGAAAGACACCAAAAACAACAGGAACTACGAACCTGCAGCCTGCAAAAAGGAGACCCCAAACACAGTAAGATAAGCAAAATGAGAAGACAGAGAAACACACAGCAGATGAAGGAGCAAGGCAAAAACCCACCAGACCTAACAAATGAAGAGGAAATAGGCAATCTACCTGAAAAAGAATTCAGAGTAATGACAGTAAAGATGATCCAAACTCTTGGATATAGAATGGAGAAAATACAAGAAACGTTTAACAAGGACCTAGAAGAACTAAAGAACAAACAAACAGAGATGAACAGCACAATACATGAAAATAAAAATTCTCTAGAAGGGATCAATAGCAGAATAACTGAAGCAGAAAAACGGATAAGTGACCTGGAAGATAAAATAGAGGAAATAACTACTGCAGAGCAGAGTAAAGAAAAAAGAATGAAAAGAATTGAGGACAGTCTCAGAGACCTCTGGGACAACATTAAATGCACCAACATTCGAATTATAGGGGTCCCAGAAGAAAAAGAGAAAAAGAAAGGGACTGAGAAAATATTTGAAGAGATGATAGTTGAAAACTTCCCTAATATGGGAAAGGAAATAGTTAATCAAGTCCAGGAAGCACAGAGAGTCCCATACAGGATAAATCCAAGGAGAAACACACCAAGACACACATTACTCAAACTATCAAAAATTAAATACAAAGAACAAATATTAAAAGCAGCAATGGAAAAACAATAAGTAACACATAAGGGAATCCCCATAAGGTTAACAACTGATCTTTCAGCAGAAACTCTGCAAGCCAGAAGGGAGTGGCAGGACATATTTAAAGTGATGAAAGAGAAAAATCTACAACCAAGATTACTCTACCCAGGACATATTTAAAGTGATGAAAGAGAAAAACCTACAACCAAGATTACTCTACCCAGCAAAGATCTCATTCAGATTTGACGGAGAAATTAAAAGCATTACAGATAAGCAAAAGCTAAGAGAATTCAGCACCACCAAACCAGCTTTACAACAAATGCTAAAGGAACTTCTCTAGGCAGGAAACACAAGAGAAGGAAAAGACCTACAATAATAAACCCAAAACAATTAAGAAAATGGGAATAGGAACATACATATTGATAATTACCTTAAATGTAAATGGATTAAATACTCCAACCAAAAGACATAGACTGGGGCTTCCCTCGTGGCGCAGTGGTTGAGAGTCCGCCTGCCGATGCAGGGGACACGGGTTTGTGCCCCAGTCTGGGAGGATCCCATATGCCACGGAGCGGCTGGGCCCGTGAGCCATGGCCGCTGAGCCTGCGCGTCTGGAGCCTGTGCTCCACAAATGGAGAGGCCGCAACAGTGAGAGGCCCGCGTACTGCCAAAAAAAAAAAAAAAAGACATAGACTGGCTGAATGGATACAAAAACA